>NC_056742.1:502171214-502198714 GCF_019279795.1 Protopterus annectens
TTGGTCCTTTACGGGGGAGATAGGGTAACGTTGGCACTGAATCTGTCGGCCAGTATGTTGGGAATATCTGTTGTCTCGGTATAGGAAGTACCACTGTGCAGTAACTCAGAGCAAACCTGGTTATTGCCGTGGAGATTCTTGCTATAACTACAGAAGCCTTTGTTGTTGTTTTTAGTGTCTACTGCAATTCTGCCTTCATAGCTGGCTTTAGAGGTTTTGATGAGGGATCTCAACTTTTTGTTGAGGCTATTAAGGATGTTTTTCCAGTCTTGGGACTTCACCTTTTTCTGCAACAGTTTTTTCCTTCTGTTGTAGAGTTTATTAATGGCAGGGGACCACCAGATTGGCTTCCTTTTTTTGGAGAAGACCGTCTTGGTTCTGTTGGGTATGGCTAGTTCCATGCATTTATGTACGTGTTTGTACAGTGCATTGGTGTATGATTTAGCAGTCATGCATCTATTTTCCATTGACATGGGTGCCATGAGGTTTGCCACCTCTCTTTTTAGGAGCCCAAAATCAGCTTTGGAGAAGTTTTTCGTGGTGGTTACCTTTGTGGTGGGGGGGGGGGGGGTGAGGATTTCCATGGTGATTAGTTTGTGATGGGATCTAACCAGGGAGGAATTGACTACTGGTGTAGAGCAATGGTTGCCCATGTTAGTAATAACCATGTCAAGGATGTTACTTCCTCTAGTGGGGGTAAGAATGAGCTGGTCCAGGGCATTGGAATTGATGAATTCCAGGAAACTTGTGTAGATAAGTCTTGCATGTGCCTCTGAGTGCCTTCCTTTTTTGGCACCAGGAATATTTTAGAGTAAAAGCCTGTGGCTTCCTCCCCAAAGAATTCTTTTTCTATGGCCTTTCCTGCTGCTTGTCTCTTAAGACAGCAGGTATCATATATATATATATATATATATATATATATATATATATATATATATATATATATATTTTAATGGGGGAATTCCTCTGCATCTGGGAACTCCTGTTGATCTGCTCCTTCTGATCTGACATATGTCTCTTTGTGCCTCCTCTCAGATCCATTCCAGGAATTCAGTGCTCCAGCTTGGAGCCTTTTCAAAACTATCCCTTCCCACAATGCCCTGCTCTCCCCTGACTAACCCAGATCTCATTTGCCGGCTTTTAAAGTTGCAGCAACATCTTGACTAAGTGCTCTGTCCCCTTATTTTTTATATTTTGAGGTTTAGTTCACTCATTGGTGACCCTCTGTAATACTTATTTATAGGGTTTAAAATACCTCTCATATTTTATAATGCATTAACTTAGGTTTGTATAACCCTTCCATCACCCTTGTCACCAGCTTCCCTCCGGCTTCTTCTTACTATATTAGCTGTTAGTTTGTGTAGTGGTTATTGGTATTTAGAGTGTTGATAAGGACTTCTTTTCCTGGTTAGCTTTCATTTGAATGCTTTTCAAGCAGTTAACTTGTAGAATGTTGCAGTTATTATATAGTATTTGACAATTATTTCAGTGTGTGGTATTTAATTACATAGCATGGAGAAATCCACTAGTTTTAAGAAGTGCTTTAAGTTTGGGCACAAATTTCCCCCTCAAGATCTTCCTGATTTCTTTGTTGTTTGTTTGGGGGTGTTTGACCTCAGTGCTACCTGCAACATTTGTGATGTCTTTGCTCCCAGGGACTTGTAGACTAGAGTAACATCCTGACTGTCAAAGGGCTTTTTCCTCCAAATCCAGAAACTTCTAATTTTAAGAAGTCTGGTGATAAGCCATCTAAAGCAAGGATTTGGATCCTAAGAAATGACCCTCTGAGTCTTTGATTCTGTCTTCAACTCTTAAGGTCCTGAGAATTGAGGAGCATGCTGCACAGATCCCTACCTATAGTTCTCTACCAGATCCAGAGATAGGGGTTCCAATCACATTTCATGAGCCATTGAAGAAAGAGGAATGACCAGGTTGAAGAGGTTTACCAGTGCTTTCTACATATTTTTTCAGGTCCTACAGAAGTACCTCAGAAGTTGATTTGGATTGCCTTTTTCAAAATTTCCAAAAGACTGGATTGAGATGGCAGTCACTGTGACTCTGTCTGCTTTAGAGTTGGTGGGACTGATGCAGTTAATCCTTATCCAGGCTGCCCTCACTGATCTGATCTTCAGCTCTGGTTCCTACAGCTCCATATTGTTGCATGGATCATGTGGCCTGACAATCATTGATAACATTCTTCATTGGCTCTGAGGTTCTTGGATATGACTTACCTGGTTCCAGCCTTTTTGGATCTGGTATTTGATTTTTGGAGTTGGAAATTTGATGGCACCTCCATTGGTTACCTCTAAGACATCTGCCTTTGAGTCTCTGGGCATGATCCTTTCCTTGATTCCAATCCATTGGGTAGAGTCAAGCATACCACCCAGATCCCTTTCACATTCTTCTGTTGGAGAGTTGGATACAAGCATGGGTGCAGTTTTCCTGGATCCTCTGGAGGTTGGCGTGGCTTTCCAATTGATAGGAAAGATCATTACATCATGACATAGTGTGGATCCACAGGTTCTAGTAGCTGCAGTCCCACACACACACACACACACACACACACACACACACACACACACACACACACACACACACACACACACACACACACACACACACACACACACACACACACACACACAAACACACACTTAATTTTCTCTTATTTTTCTCTTATGGAATCAGCTTAGTTTAAATTTTACACGCAAGTGTAGAGTATGTTTACTTCTGCTGTGATGTGTGTGCAGCACACACATGGTTCTCCTTAAAGGAGAATACACTACCACCATGGTATAAGTAGGTTTTTTTGTTTTGTTTTTTTTAAATATTTTATTAAAATAAATGTTTAAGCCTCCTCTGGATCTGGCTCTGTGGGCCAGCCAGGGACAGGCAAAAGGCTAGATGTGGCCCGGGGGCCGTACAATGTCCAGGTTTGGTCTAGAACAATCATTCACATACTGTAATTGAAGAGTCCTTTAATCACTTCTCTGTTGCATCCATTAGTATATTTGTCATCTTTTCACTTTGTCTGTTCCAACTTTGGACATTTCTTGTTTAGGTTAACACCCTTAAGGTTCCAGTTCCATGACCACCTCTTAAATTCCCCAATGGTGACCTTTGATATTCATCTTACTGTTCACTGCTGGAATTCCTGCCTACAGATAGCCTGACTGGCCAGCACAGATTCCCAAATTCTTCATTTCTCATGGGTCTCAGCTGACACTCTCCTGCCGCTATGCAAATATGTCACCGATGTAAGAGTTGCATCAGTCAGAAGAATCTGCAGAGCTTTCTTGTTGTGCAGTAACCCAAACTGTGCATGTTTACTAGAATTGTTATTACAGTATCACAAACCATGCATGTGTACTGGCATTGTTATTGCAGTATCACAAACCATGCATGTGTACTAGCATTTTTATTGCAGTATCCCAAACTGTGATTGTTTACTAGCATTGTTATTGCAGTATCCCAAACTGTGATTGTTTACTAGCATTGTTATTGCAGTATCCCAAACCATGCATGTTTACTAACATTGTTATTGCAGTATCACAAACCATTCATGTGTACTAGCATTATTACAGTATCCCAAACCATGCATGTTTACTAGCATTGTTATTGCTGTATCACAAACCATGCGTCTTTACTAGCATTGTTATTGTAGTATCACAAACCATGCATGTGTAGTAGCATTGTTATTGCAGTATCACAAACTGTGCATGTGGACTAACATTGTTATTGCAGTATCATAAACCATGCATGTGTACTAGCATAGTTACTGCAGTATCACAAACCATGCATGTGTACTAGCATTGTTATTGCAGTATCACAAACCATGCATGTGTACTAGCATTGTTATTGCAGTATCATAAACCATGCATGTGTACTGACATTGTTATTGCAGTATTACAAACCATGAATGTGTACTAACATTGTTATTGCAGTATCACAAACTGTGCATGTTTACTAGCACTGTTATTGCAGTATCACAAACCATGCATGTATACTAACATTGCTATTGCAGTATTACAAACCATGAATGTGTACTAACATTGTTACTGCAGTATCACAAACCATGCATGTGTAGTAGCATTGTTATTGCAGTATCACAAACTATGCATGTGTACTAGCATTGTTATTGCAGTATCCCAAACTGTGCATGTTTATTAGCATTGTTATTGCAGTATCACAAGCCATGTGTGTGTACTAACTTGGTTATTGCAGTATCACAAACCGTGCATGTGTACTAACATTGTTATAGCAGGATCACAAACCATGCATGTGTACTAGCATTGTTATTGCAGTATCACAAACCATGCATGTGTACTAGCATTGTTATTGCAGTATCACAAACCATGCATGTGTACTAGCATTGTTATTGCAGTATCATAAACCATGCATGTGTACTAGCATTGTTATTGCAGTATCACAAACTGTGCATGAGTACTAACATTGTTATTTCAGTATCACAAACCATGCATGCGTACTAGCATTGTTATTCAGTATCACAAACTGTGCATGTTTACTGGCATTATTATTGCAGTATTACAAACCATGCATGTGTACTAGCATTGTTATTGCAGTATCACAAACTATGCATGTTTGCTAGCATTGTTATTGCATTATCACATACTGCACATGTATACTAACATTGTTATTGCAGTATCACAAACCATGCATATGTACTAGCATTGTTTTTGCAGTATCACAAACCATGCATGTGTACTAACATTGTTATTGTAGTATCACAAACTGTGCATGTGTACTAACATTGTTATTTCAGTATCACAGATCATGCATGTGTACTAGCATTGTTATTGCAGTATCACAAACTGTGCATGGTTACAGGCATTGTTATTGCAGTATCACAAACCATGCATGTGTACTAGCACTGTTATTGTAGTATCACAAACCATGCATGTGTGCTAGCACTGTTACTGCAGTATTACAAACCATGCATGTTTACTAGCATTGTTATTGCAGTATCGCAAACCATGCATGTGTACTAACATTGTTATTGCTGTTTCTCAAACTGTGCATGTTTACTGACATTGTTATTGCAGTATCACAAACTGTGCATGTTTACTGGCATTGTTATTACAGTATCACAAACCATGCATGTTTATTAGCATTGTTATTGCAGAATCACAAACCATGCATGTTTATTAGCATTGTTATTCTGCCAGTAGTTCTGCTTCCAAAAACCACATAAGTACCCCACTGGGGATGTTCTTATATTTTTCTTGTACAGCTTGATTTTAGCTAATGTCTGATTCTAATCCTAAACAGAAAACATTTCTTAAAGTGAATAATTGTACAGCTTGTTGAAAGCAAATTCCTCACAAGGACCACTATCCTCTGTGCCTGTTTTACTTTGGTCCTTTACACAGAGTGGACTATTCTCCGATTTGTGCCTGTTTCTGGCCAAGATAATCCAGAAGTCAATCTGTTAAGGAGCTTGCAGTCCAAAAATGGGCATGTGTCTAGTTCTGAGCAACTGTGTTGTTGGCAAGGCCTCCATGATCCTTCTGCCTAAAAAAAACACTCCAACAAAAAATAGGTCAAAGCATAAGGATTCAAAGGACATACCAAAGGATGACTCTGGTCTCACTAGGTCTGGAAATTCTGTCAGTACAGAGGCATTTTCGCAGCATCTCACCTGGAGTCCATCTCAAATGAGGTGTCTGAAATGGCCACTGTGCAAGTTGCCACATGTTTGGGATCTAGAATATTCGCCTGGGCTATGACTGTGCTGCACGTCATGAAAATGAAGACCCATTTGTATCAGAGGCTTATACTCTGATTACAGAGGAGATTTTGGGGGACAGGATCATGGTCTCTGTTGCCTGTCCATAACTTGAAGCCTCCAGGGCAGTTGAAACTATGAGGTGCAAAGCTCTGAAGACCAAACTGGTGCTAACCAACTTGCCTTGATCAAGTCTGGCAATGCCTCACTGTCTTCTACTTAGGAGACTTCTGCCAAGCAACTTTTCAAAGTGTCTCAGGGGTTCATGTCCTTTCTGAGGTACAAAAATACATCACCAGAAATCCCTGAGGTGTCTAGGTCCTCTTTTCAAGAAAAGAAGGGTGGGACCTACTCTGCAGGATTCTGATCCCCGTGACTCTGAAGCAGGGCTTTTAAATTCTCTTTACTCTGAAAAGATAATAACATCCCATTTAGTTTGGACATATCTCTCAACTGTCCAGATTGTTGTAGAATGCCCAAATTTTTTCCTCATAATTTTGGTGTGTTCCTCATAAACTTTGTAGTTTTCTGACAAATAACTTAAGCTTGAGGTCACTAAATAATACTACACAATGACAGACATTTGAATTTCAGACTTCACATCCTTCAGAAAATATATAGTAATGCACAACTTTCTAAGTTTATAGGAGCAATTTTTAAAATCTCTCCCTACTTCTGGGCCTTTGTTCCCCAATTATTTCTGGCTTTGTCCAGATTTCTTGTACTTAGAGGTTGAGAGGTATGGTATGCTATAATATAGTTATTATAATGACATTAATGACAAGGTACATTTTCTGAACAAGCTAAACTTATGGAACATAGTAAACAGGAACCATGTTAATCCATTTAAGGAGTGATAGAGACATGGAATGACCCTGAATTAGGAAGCCAGATGTACACAACATAATGATGGCTATTACAGCTATTGCAATGTTGATATGTTAAAGAGAATACTTCTACTTGTAGGATGGCTTTTATACTCTCAGTGTAAGATAGGAAGGCAGTTAATAATGTGCCTGAAGCTTGACATAAAAGAGGCTGCTGTATTTAATGTTTTTTGGTGGATCGTGTACACTGGTATGTAAAAAGTGGTACAGCAGAGTGTCTGTATGTGGCATTCTAACATCTTGGGCCAGCCATCAGTTGTAGTAAGCAAAAAAGTAAAAAATGTATAATTGTTGGTCATTAGCTGGACTTGATCTCTGATTCAGCTTTCTGAAGCAAAAGTTAATCCAGTTTCTTTCTGAAACCACTGATGACTGAAAAATCAAAAAATAAAATTCTCAAGTTCAAAGCTGTGCTCTGTAGAGAGCAACCCCCTTCTCTACCCACAGTTTTGTGTGCTTCACCCTATATCTTCTTAACTCCAAGGTCAGTGAGTGTGCATGATGTCCATTTCCCCTACATAACATGTTTCTGTATTTAAGTATCACTTTTCTGACCTGCATATCTTTACCCTTTTAAACTTTATTGTAATCTCAAGGTCTGTACAATCTGAAATAAGTGCAACTCTTTGTTTGTCAGTAACAAAATTGTTTGTGAAGCTTTCATAAATCTTCTAATTAATACAGTAAGGGGATATTTGGGCTTGGCACCCATATTAGTGTGTGAAGGAGATGCATACAACTCCCTGCAGGTTAGTTTTGTGTTTAAACATTTTACTTTTTTCTGACTTTGCTGTTTTTTATAATGTGCTTCCGCACAGTGACGTTCAGTCAGTTTGTGTTTTCAGGAAAACTTTTCCGGTGAGCTGTGCTTGTTCATCATATTTGATCTCTGCAACAGCCTAAGCTATATGGGTTGTATCCTGCACAGGATGTAACAGCTGGCCAGCGTCAGAACCTTGAGGACTCCTTCCATGTGCTCAAACAGTTAGAGGACTCAAACTGAGCTGCTCTGACTAAAAGAGCTTCTCTTCTGCTAACAGACCACTCCTCTGCAGACTTTTAAGGATCAACAGTCTGCTTGTGCTGTTCCATTGCTGGGGACATAAGTTCCCTTTGGGGAAAATCCTTCCAAATATTATTTTTATTGTTTAAACTTACTTTTTCTGTTTAGGAAAGCATTTTTCAAACTGGGAGTGTGTGTTTTAGTGACTTTCATGTGACTTTACTGTACTTTTGAATGGGAGCATGTTTTTGTTTTTTTCTATGGAGCACTTATTTAAATTGCTTTTGTGAGCTGCTAAAATATTGTTTCTGAAACAGCACCATTTTTGGCTTGCCCTTGGAACAAAACCATTTTGTCCCATGGTCTATCCTTCTTCCAGCCACAAAAAAGAAAAGTTAACTAAACAGCCTTCTCCACCACGCCAGGCTAATAATTTGCCTCATCCACAGGTGGTTGATTCTTCTATGGCCAAAGTTGTTACTCAGACCACTCATATTCTTCATTGGATCACTCTGATGTTGCCCATACAGCCACTATGGACTGGGGGGTTAGCCATGTACTCTATGGCTGTTGGAGGTCCCCTCAGTGGGCAAGGAAGAGCCACTCTTGTCAGTCTTGGATGAGGGGACAAGGAAGGAGCCCCTGTTTATCCAGAATATTGTGTGCAATCCTGGGGAGGTTGTAGCTGCCTTTGAAAACCCTGTTTGTCCCAACTTTCCTGTCAAAAAGAAACAGAAAACTAAACATTTCTCTTCTCCTACACTATTTACACTGGGCAGGAGTAGTTTATTAGGTCTGGCTCAGGGTCTCGTACTAGACTTACCACCTGTCCCACTTTGCGAGGGGACAGTCCCTCTTTGGGCAGTTGTGTCCTGCAAAGAAATCGAAAAAATGGCAAATGTCCTGAGATTTTTAGGACAAACATATTTCCTATATTTTATGTAACAGTGGCATAAAACAGTTATTCTGTATATAAAACATCTAAATGCGATAAAAAACAGAATAAGCAACCAAAATGCTACAAGAATAAGCTTTTATTTAGGCCAAAAAGTGAAGTTCTGTCCTTTGTACTGGCCGTGGGTATGTTTTACCCTGTAAAATCTGACGTTTTTACCAAAAATGTCCCACTTTGGGCATTTGAAAAGGTGGCAACCCTATCTTATACATGCTGTTGACACCTTGTACATGCTGTTGACACCTTGTGCATGCTGCTGACACCTTGTACATGCTGTTGATACCATGTACATGCTGTTGACACCTTGTGAATGCTGTTGACACCTTGCACATGCTATTGACACCTTGTGCATGCTGTTGACACCGTGTGCATGCTGTTGACACCTTGAACATGCTGTTGACACCTTGTGCATGCTGTTGACATCTTGTGCATGCTGTTGACACCTTGTACATGCTGTTGACATCTTGTACATGCTGTTGACACCTTGTACATGCTGTTGACACTTTGTACATGCTGTTGACACCTTGTGCATGCTGTTGACACCTTGTACATGCTGTTGACATCTTGTACATGCTGTTGACACCTTGTGCATGCTATTTACACCTTGTACATGCTGTTGACACCTTGTACATGCTATTGACACCTTGTACATGCTGTTGACACCTTGTGCATGCTGTTGACATCTTGTGCATGCTGTTGATACCTTGTGCATGCTGTTGAAACCTTGTACATGCTGTTGACACCTTGCGCATGCTGTTGACACCTTGCACATGCTGTTGACACCTTGTACATGCTATTGACACCTTGTGCATGCTGTTGACACCTTGTACATGCTGTTGATACCTTGTGCATGCTGTTGACACCTTGTTCATGCTGTTGACACCTTGTGCATGCTATTTACACCTTGTACATGCTGTTGACACCTTGTGCATGCTGTTGACACTTTGTACATGCAGTTGACACCTTGTGCTTGCTGTTGACACCTTGTACATACTGTTGAAACCTTGTACATGCTGTTGACACCTTGTACATGCTGTTGACACCTTGTACATGCTGTTGACACCTTGTACATGCTGTTGACATCTTGTACATGCTGTTGACACCTTGTGCATGCTATTTACACCTTGTACATGCTGTTGACACCTTGTGCATGCTGTTGACACCTTGTGCATGCTGTTGACACTTTGTACATGCAGTTGACACCTTGTGCTTGCTGTTGACACCTTGTACATACTGTTGACACCTTGTACATGCTGTTGACACCTTGTGCATGCTGTTGACACTTTGTACATGCTGTTGACACCTTGTGCATGCTGTTGACACTTCTTATAAAGTGGATTATAATAAAAGAAAATGGGATTCCTCTGTTCCTGAAGAAATTCAAGATGTTGTATCTGGAGTGTACCTATTATAAATCTATAAACCCAAGACCAAAATTGGATGCAACCTTTACAGCTACTATCCAACCGTATCTTGGAACAAACTGCCATTAGAAATTAGGTCACTGAAACAACTCAATCAATTCAAATTAGTCACCAAAGAATACCTGAAAAGTCACTGGTCCTGCAACTGTACTCACCCACCATAATCTATCTTCCCATTCCTAGGACAGTCTACTGACTGCCTCTTTTCAGGTTTTACTTCTGTTTATCTTTTAGTTCTCTTTAGCCTCCTTGCCTAGGTTATTGGTTGTCACTCACTCTAAAACATTATTATGTTTTATTAACTGTGACCTTCTTAGCTAGCTGCTTTTGTGCATCTTACTTCTTTCCTCAAACAAAACTAATGTTAATAACAACTGAAACACTGACATGTTTTGCTTTTGTTAATATTGTATTCTTATTTATTGTTTTTTGCTTCTATTTACTATCATTTGTAAACTTGTGGAGCTTTTCTCCCCGGGCCTCCGCTGAAAAAGGGTTATTAGCTCAGTTGGACAAACCCGGTCAACAAATATAAAATAAATAAATAATAATAATAATAATAATAATAATAATAATAATAATAATAAATAATTTGATGTTAAAGATACAGATCTTTCTTCTCAGATCTCTGATTCAGACTCAGTGAAGATCATGGTTTCAGTCAAAAATCCCTCACAAAGAGATTCTATTTCCAAAATGTGCTAGTGTTTTCAGTAGGAGAACACTGAGGTTTCTCTGTCCCTCAGAAAATAGGTATGAGCTGCTACACCTGGAATTCCCAAAACCTTCTGCCATCCTCACAGTACTGTCAGTATTGGAGGATGTGTTTGTCACAAACTGTGGTCCTTTCTCCCATCCACCAGTGCTGCCAGCATTGGCGGGTATGTTTGCCACAGCCTGTGGTCCCTCCTCCCATTCTCACAGTGCTGTCAGTGTTGGAGGGTATGTTTGTCACAGCCCTTGGTCCCGCTTCCCATCCCCCCAGTGCTGTAAGCATTGGAGGGTATGTTTGTCAGAACTTGTGGTCCCCCTTTCTATCCCCCCAGTGCTGTCAGTATTGGAGGATGATGTTTGTCACAGCCTTTGGTCCCTCCTCCCATCCCCCAGTGCTGTCAGCATTCCTCCCATCCCCCAGTGCTGTCAGTATTGGAGGATGATGTTTGTCACAGTCTGTGGTCCCTCCTCCCATCCCCCAGTGTCACAGCCTGTGGTCCCTCCTCCCATCCCCAGTGCTGTCAGCATTGGAAGATGTGTTTGTCACAGGCTGTGGTCCCTCCTCCCATTCCCTCAGTGCTGTTAGCATTGGAGGATGTGTTTGTCACAGCCTGTGGTCCCTCCACCCATCTTTCCAGTGCTGTCAACATTGGAGGGTGTGTTTGTCACAGCCAGTGGTCCCTCCTCCCATCCTCCAGTGCTGTCAGTATTGGAGGATGATGTTTGTCACAGCCTATGATCCCTCCTCCCATCCTCCAGTGCTGTCAGTGTTGGAGGATGATGTTTGTCACAGCCTATGATGTTTGTCACAGCCTGTAGTCCCTCCTCCCATCCCCCAGTGCTGTCAGTATTGGAGGATGTGTTTGTCACAGCCTGTGATACCTCCTCCCATCCCCCAGTGCTGTCAGTATTGGAGGATGATGTTTGTCACAGCCTGTGATCCCTCCTCCCATCCCCCAGTGCTGTCAGTATTGGAGGATGATGTTTGTCACAGCCTGTGATCCCTCCTCCCATTCCCCCAGTGCTGTCAGTATTGGAGGATGATGTTTGTCACAGCCTGTGATCCCTCCTCCCATCCCCCAGTGCTGTCAGTATTGGAGGATGATGTTTGTCACAGCCTGTGGTCCCTCCTCCCATCCCCCAGTGCTGTCAGTATTGGAGGATGATGTTTGTCACAGCCTGTGATCCCTCCGCCCATCCCCCAGTGCTGTCAGCATTGGAGGATGTGTTTGTCACAGCCTGTGGTCCCTCCTCACATCCCCCAGTGCTGTCAGCATTGGAGGATGTGTTTGTCACAGCCTGTGGTCCCTCCTTCCATCCCCTCAGTGCTGTCAGTATTGAAGGATGATGTTTGCCACAGCTGTGATCCCTCCTCCCATCCCCCAGTGCTGTCAGTATTGGAGGATGTGTTTGTCACAGCCTGTGGTCCCTCCTCCCATTCCCTCAGTGCTGTTAGCTTTGGAGGATGGATGATGTTTGTCACAGCCTGTGGTCCCTCCTCCCATCCCCAGTGCTGTCAGTATTGGAGGATGATGTTTGTCACAGCCTGTGGTCCCTCCTCCCATCCCCAGTGCTGTTAGTATTGGAGGATGATGTTTGTCACAGCCTGTGGTCCATCCTCCCATTCCCTCAGTGCTGTTAGCATTGGAGGATGTGTTTGTCACAGCCTGTGATCCCTCCTCCCATTCCCCCAGTGCTGTCAGTATTGGAGGATGTGTTTGCTGCAGCCTCTGGTTTCCTTTGACAGACAGCCTGCTGAACCTAAGAAACCAGATAGACTGTACAGAGTTCCTCAGGCTTTCAAACATTTGTACACAAATCCCAGACCTGACCCAGCAGTTATAGCTTTAGTTAATCCAGCTGCTGTCAAGCATTTTGTTAGTTCTAATCCTTCACCTTCAGACAATTATGGTAAAGGAATTGATAAGTCTGGGGAAAAATGTATGCTTCTGCAATTTTAATATTTAATTATCAGGCTCACATGTTAGTTTACTTTGACTAATTGTGAAAGTATGAGAAATGTTTTATTTGCATATGTCCTTCCATAGATCACTGTTGCCATATAACAATACTATTGGTTTATCTCAGCAACTAACCTGGTTTTCCATCCAGGATACCAAAGAAAACACCTTCCATAGAGCTGTATATCTGACATGTGTAGGGATACATAAGGTGATGCATGAGTGTGAAATCCACAGACTATCTCACTGGCAGCCTGAACATGGGTCTTGCACCAGTTGGTCTGTTCCACACGTTGTCGTTGGCATTATCCTCCTTGGTTTCACTTACTCAGATAAGTACCTTGTTGGGGATCCTTCCTTGATTTCTTTGCAGTTGGGTGTTTTAACCTATTAGATCTGAACTAAGAGAGGGAAGCATAATTGTGGTACACAGATTCCTTATAACAATCTCTACTTCAGGTGTCCTTTTTTTGCTGAAAACAACTATAAGAATTGCTATATCTGTCAGTTGTTTGCACCAAAAATCCTATGTATCTTTCCTCTTTATACTAGGTTAGGGACCTAGTGTTTGAAGCACCTCACCCATGGTGGAATCCTTGGCATCAACATTCTATTTATTCCCAAAAAATTCAAACGGCCTAGGCTTGAGCCACCATCTGCCCAGTTAGTGTCAAACGTACCCATTGAGGCCTTCATGAGTCCTCTTCAGAGGAGGATGAGGCAGATTCTGATTCAGATGAACATCCCCTGGTTTACTCATCTCACATTTACTCTCCAGGCCAAATGGCTTCTGATGATGGTACCTCATTGGCAGTTGAGGAAATCTCCTTTAGGGGAACTATCGCAAAAATGATGCAGCAGTCTAAGTGGAAATCCAGACAAGTGACTTATGTGCAGAAGAGACATTAGAATTTATTGGAGTTTGTACCCCTAAGACTGCACCTGATACCCCCAGGTTTGAATGCTTTTGTGGATGCATTTGCATCCACTTTTACTTCACCTGACTCTCATCCTCCAGGTCCGAAGAGACCTGAGGTTGTCTAAAGTGCCTGTAGAACTTAAACAAAATCCCACTGTCGTGTCCCTCTGCCTTTTCTGTTTCCACAGACAAGCCTTCCAAATTTTTATCTGCTGCCAATACCCTACCCTCAGGCAGAGATATATAGGGCTATGGACAGATTTGTGAAGAAAGTTTACTCCAGTGTTACTCTGGCCATCAGGACTTTGAATTACCAAACACAAATTACTAAATAACTGCTGTCCATTCTGGGTGATTTAAACAAAGTCTTGTCCTCCATTGGGGTGCCTAGAACTTAAACCGCAGGCTATTTCCATGGTGGAATAACCTGCGCAGGTAAACTTGGTATTAAGTACACCTGTGTTACCTGTGTTACAGGGGGAGCTTCATGTAGAGCACCTTCTTCTGGATCTGTTATCAGAGGATTTGCATGGTGTCATTCTCAGTCCCTGCCTGAGGATATTAAAGCTAAATGTTTGGAGTCCCTCTGAATAGGGATCTGTTGTTTGTTCCTTAGGCTGCATCTTGTTTAAATTTTTACCTAACATTGTAAAATAATAGAAAATTTCAAGCAAATCTTTCTTGCCTCTTTTCCCATGTATCAGAAGAACTATCTGGCTAATCCCACTTCCTTTGCTCACAGGGGCTCTAGGTCCACACTAAAAGGTAGAAAAGTGCCAAGAAAGAGATTTCAAGATACATCTGCTAGAGACTCCATGTCTGGAAAACCATTTCCAGATGAATCAGCATGACTATTTTCTGTTGTCTTCTGTTCCCCTCACTCCATCCCTCCATGTGTCAAAAATACTAACCTCACCCTGGTCGACATGGCAGCTTATAATGTCATACAAATGGGTTCTGTACATTATTCAGCAAGGCCACAAAATAACTTGAAAGGATATCTACCTCCACCTCCAACCCAGGTTCACCTCTTATGTCCTACCTTGCAGGGTCTTCACGAGCAAGGCACAGTAGAGTATATGCCCCTACAGTATGTAGGAAAAGGGCTTTTTATTCCACACTTTTTCTGGTACCTAGAAAGGTAGGAAAGTGGAAGCCCATTCTAGATTTTCTGAAGGTGCCCTCTTCCAAAATGCTTTAATTGCAGACACTCCTTCCCTACATTCTTCCACAAGCCTCTGTGGTTTCCTTGGATTTGAAGGACAACCTTTATAGGTTCATAGGTTTATAGGTGTGTACTAGGCTAATGGCCCTGGAGCCTTTACAAGCCTAGCCCATAGGATTACCCTAGCATCGTGCCACCCGACCTTAGTTTTCAGTGCCTCTGTCGAGTAGAGCCACTGGAGTGATTCCCGCGGTGAATTTTCTATTTCCCATCCACTCACCAAGATTTCTCTTGAAGAGGGACAGTAAGGCACTCTGCTTGACATGCATGGGAAGTCTATTCCATAGCATGGGCAGTCTCTGGGTTATGAACCTGTTCCTCCAATATGTTCTGTTGATTGTGGCAATGAGGTTGAGGTCTCTGGAGCATGTGGTGTGGAGGGATTGGTGTTTCTTTAGATGTAGCATTTCTAACACAGCTGGGTCAGACATGACTTTGTAAGTCAAGCAGAGATCGCCTCTAAGTAGGTGATATGAGACAGAATAGTTGGAGTTTTTTGAGTCTGTCCATATAGGATAAGTATTTAAGGCCTAGGATCCTCTTTGTGAGGTACTTTTGTGACCTCTCCAGTTGTTGCAGGTGTCTAGTGAGGTACATGCCAAATGGGACATTGTACTTGACTGGCCTAATGAGGGCAGAGTAGTGGGAGACAATGACCTCTTTCTTCCTGGATGCAAAACCCTTAGTAATGAGATGTGCTACATAGAAGGACTTTCTGCTACAGTGGCAATGTGGTGATCAAAAGAGAGGTTGCTGTCAGTCCATGTTTCCAGATGTCTTACAATGCCTTCTGTGTTCAGTGAACTACCATCAATGTGGTAATTTGTGAGAACCGGGTTTTTCCCAAAGGGGATGACAATACATTTTTTGGCATTGAGCTTAAGGCCATGGTTCAGACACCAGTCGTTGGTCTCAGTGAGGCCATTCTGTAGGATGTCAACATCACTTGGGAAGTTAATAATAGCGCCCAACTTGCAATCGTCTGTGAACTTTGTCAGCCAGAGTCCATTTGTGTTGGCCTTGTCTTCAGAAAAGTAGATACCAAACAGGAGAGGACCCAGGACCGAACCCTGTGAGACCCCCAGTTGTGACTAGTAGGCAGTCTGACTCGGAGTCAGCTACTTTCACACTGTGGGTTCTCTCTATGAGCCAGTTTGCAACCCACCTAGTGCTATAGGGCTTGATGCCTATCTTAGTGAGTTTTTCTATGATTCCTGGCCATATCAAGGTAGGCTGTACGAACCACCTTGTCTTCATCCACAGCTCTGGTGACTGACTCAAAGAAGTCGACCAAGTTGAGCAGGCATGATCTACCCTTCACAAAACCAAACTGTGTGGGATCCAGAGTTTGGAGATTCCCTATATCCTTGTTTATTAGGTCCATGATGATGCGTTCCATAGCTTTGCATATCAGACTTGTCAGGCTAATGGGGCGATAGTTCTCAGGGTCTGTAGTCACTCCTCTTTTGTGGAGAGGGATGACTGTAGCAGTGCGCCATTCGGTAGGGATAAAGCCTGAGGTGAGGCTGTGATTGAACAGGGCACACAGCTGAGATACTGTCAGGTCCCATAGAAGCTGTATTCTTGGCCTTGGACAGTGCTGTTTTAACCTGTGCAGCAGTAATACTGGGTGCCTGGCAATCTACTGGTATTGTTATTGGTCCTTGGGGTGGGGGGGGTTGAGAGGGATAAAGTTGGCACTGAGTCAGTTGGCCAGTATATTGGCAATATCTGTTGGCTCGGTATAGGAGGTACCATTGTGCAGTAGCTCAGAGGAAATCTGGGTATTGCCATGGAGATTCTTTAAATAACTATAGAAGGCCTTGTGGTTGCCTTTACTATCTGCTGCGATTCTGTTTTCATAGCTAGCTTTAGAGGATTTGATGAGGGTAATAAGGGAGTTTTCCAAGTCTTGGGACTTCACCTTGTTCTGCATCAGTTTCCTTCTTCTGTTGTAGAGTTTGTTTATGGCAGGGGACCACGAGATTGGCTTCTTTTTTTTTGGAGGAGAGCATCTTGGTTCTAGTGGGTATGGCGAGATCCATGCATTTGTGTACATGTTCGTACAGTGCATTGGTGTATGATTCACCAGTCATGCAACTATTCTCCATTTGCATGTATGCCATGAAGTTAACCATCTCTGTTTTTAGGAGCCCAAAGTTAGCTTTGGAGAATTTTTTCATGGTGGTTACCTTTGTGGGGGGGGGGGGGGTGGAATGTAGATTTCCAAGGTGATTAGTTTGTAGTCGGATCTAACCATGGAGGAGTTTACTATTGCTGTAGAGCAATGGTTGCCCGTATTAGTAATGACCAGGTCAAGGATGTTGCTACCTCTAGTAGGGGTAAGAATGAGGTTGTCCAGGGCAGTGGAATTAATGAATTCCAGGAAATGTTGGGCAAGTGTATTGGTACATGAGTAGTTTTCCCAATTACTGTAATGGTAGTTGAAGTCGCCCAGTATGAGAGTGTTAGGTTGGACCCTAATATTCTTCAGGGTGCTTAGGAATGTGGAGTGTGAGTCTTGTGACATGGTTAGGGACCTATAGCAGGCTATGACCTGAATCGCTGTCTTACCCAATGTTATCTGCACCTGAAATATCTCTGTTTCATTATGTTGGGCTGTCAGTCTGGAGGTGTACACATCCTTTATAAATATGTAACACCACTGCCTTTGGACCTTTGGTCCAAGTTCTGGGTCCAAAAGGTGTGGAATGTGTTATAGCCTGGTAGTGCAGGGGTGCTTTCTGCTGCCTTCAACCAGGTCTCTGTTACAGCACGAATGTTGATGTTCTCCATTTTAAGGAGTACTTTGAGCAAGTGCATTTTGAGATTTAGACTTCTAGCATTGAGCAGCATGACCCTCAGATTGCATTTGTTTGTAGCTGTTATGGTTGTAACTTGATCTTTGGAACACTGCCTAAAAAAGGCACTATAGGGGTGGCAAGAGCCTTGCCAGTATCCAGAAGCCCAGAGGTGACAGATACAGGTCATCTCTGGCAAAGTATCAAAGTCTGTCAATCATGTCATCCCAGGCAGACAGATACTGGATCCCCTTAGAATGATACCAGAAACTTAGCCAATTATTGAAATCAATAATTTTCTATTTTTACTGTGGTATCATTCTGGGTGATTGTAGGATGCTGCTCAGGGCTAGGGTCATACCCACCTGGGCTTCATAATCCGAGAGCTCCTCCATGTCTCTTTTCATGTAGTCCAGGGAGGTACATCTCAGTTCATTCATACCCATATGTACAATGGCAGAGTCATATTTGTACCTGCGTTGAGGGACCTGAATGCATGCGTTATGAGGCAGATCCTGGAGCCTGACAGGCAGCTGACTGTTACTTTCTCCTTATTCAAACTAGTGAGTGGGATGTCAGTTTGCCTCACTATCAAGTCACCTATGACTAGTGTGTCGGGCATGCTGTTTTGCCTTAGGGGCTTTGGTTGAGTGCCACATTGTTTAGGAGAGTTATGTGTCTCTTGATTAGTGCTGTGTTGTGGTAGTCAAACTCATTTCTGCCTTGGAGGTCTCTGCTATTCACAGAGATTTTTATTGAGAGCCTCCGTGAAGGTGGGTGTGCTGTTTGTGTTTTTATGTGAAGGTAGTGCTGGTGTGTGTTCTGAGGGGCTATGTGTTCCATGTGGTAGGTGCAACTATTGACCTTCTCCTCTTGACCGGCTATTCCGGTCTTGGCTGGAGAGTGTGTGGCTTCCAGTTAAGACATATAAGTGCATCTCTCACAAATTTGAGTTTTGGGAGGTAAGAGGAGAGGGTTATCAGTGTACATGAGGCAGTTGCTACATTGCCTCAGGATGCCCAATTTCCCCAGGTTAATAGGAGAAAGCACAGGGAACTGACCTTTAGACATGCCTGGATGAGTGGGCATTAATAATAAGTACTGGAGCTGTTTCCTTGTAGAATGTTTACTGCCGGTAGCACTTTTGTGTGCTACATTAATTTCTATAAAAAGTCTGGTAAAGTGCTAGACTAATAAGCTAGTAAAAGTGCAGGAGAGGAGAGAACTAGCAGATCTAAGGGAAAAATTAAGGAGCAGACGTTGGCACCACTCAGAAGCTTACAAAAAGTCTTGGCTATAGAAAGTCTGTATCTGGACTAGACTACGTACAGGAAAGGTGGGAAACAAGTGCAAATGCAGGCTTTTAAACCAGAAAGTTGAAAGAGATGGAAAAACTGCCCAAAAGGCCAATAAACTACAATTTCTGGGCCACTCCTCTTGTGGTAGATAGGCTACCTAGTGCTTACCAAACTCACCCACTATCAACCCTTATATCATTAGATGGGTCGCTAACTGGCTCACTGATAGAACACATATAGTCAAAATAGGGGAATCCTCCTCTAGCAGCAGACCTGTAACCAGTGGTGTTCCACAGGGATCAGTCCTGGGACCTCTGCTGTTTGGAATCTATTTCTCTGAAGTACAAGCAAAAATCTGAGGTCTGTGGCTGACAAAGTTTGCTGATGACTGCAAACTGGGAGCGGTCATAAAATCCCCAAATTATGTCAACATCTTACAACAGGGCCTTACAGAAACAAATGATTGGTGACAAAGTTATGGCCTTCAACAATGCAAAAAATGTATTATCATCCCTTTCAGTAAGAGCAATGCTCCCAATAACTACCACATCAATAGCAACACCCTAAGTATGCACTCAGTGGTGAGAGATCTAGGCACACAGGTTGACAG
The DNA here is from genome assembly GCF_019279795.1 of Protopterus annectens. Classification (NCBI taxonomy): domain Eukaryota; kingdom Metazoa; phylum Chordata; order Ceratodontiformes; family Protopteridae; genus Protopterus; species Protopterus annectens. The sequence goes on from NC_056742.1 coordinate 502,190,758, forward strand.
TAACCTTACCTTTGATCACTATGTCTCCACAGTGGTTAGAAAGGCATTCTGTACTGCTCATCTCATAAGTAAGGGCATTGTCTCCAAAAAAAAGAAGTTATAACCTCCCTGTACTCTTCCCTCGTCAGGCCAATAATTGAGTACACTGCCCCTTTTGGTATGTACCTTTCCAAGCACCTGCAGAAACTGGAGAGACCACAAAGGTTGCTCACAGGGAAAATACAAGGTCTTCATCATTTGTCCTATGTAGATCATCTGAAATCACTGTCACTTTATTCTGTTTCATATAGACTACTCAGAGGCCATCTCTGCCTTGCATATAAGGCAATCTCTGACCCTGCTTTATTGGAAATGCTGCATATCCACAAGTCAAATGGTATACGGGTTGCTTGCTCTAAAAACTTTAACCTGGTATATGACATTAATAGAACCTGCTGGAAGGACAGATTTGTCTCCCAGAGGTCACCACACCTTTGGAACAGACTCCCACTTCATGTCAAACAGAGGACCTCATTGGCCCTTTTTAAATGCAATCTGGACAATTAGATGGGTAACTGTAAATTCACCCCAGGGATTCCACCTGTGTCTGTTTTGGACAGGGGCAATATGTCCTGATTATAGAAATAAGAGTAGAACTTGGCTGGCTTGTAAGGGCCCTAGGGCCATTAGCCTAGTAACTTCCTATGATCCTATGATCTTATAAGGATGCTTACCTCCACATTCCTGTTCATCCATCTTACAAGAAGTTTCTAAGGTATTTTGCTTGTCCATCACACTTTCAGTTATCTGCTTTACCCTTTGGGGCATCTACAGCTCCCAGGGTTTTCACAAAATGCCTGGCTCATTCTCTTGTCCTTTGCCAAACTCAAGGAATTCATATATTCCCATATGTCAAATGATCTGCTAGTACAGGTATCCTTCAAGGAAGTCTTGTTAAAGTATCTCAGCTATACTTTATCCCTTCTACAGAGTCTGGGGTTACAAGGAATCTATAAATGAATGTGTTAACTCCTACCCAAGATCTGTTTATCCAGGCTGCAGGCTAGGCACATATCTTATGCTAGTTTTGCTACTCCAAGAAAAGGTCCAGTCCCTTTCCATGTACTTACAGTCTCTGCTGCCTCTTCAATCCTGCCCTGCAGGGGAAATTCCAGAAGCTGTGGGATTCATGGCTGTGTCCATGCCTGTGATTCCTTTTTGTAAAACTACATATGAGAAAAATCCAACAGTACTGAAAATCTCTCTGAACTCAAAATTGTCACTATTTGGACACTCCGATCCCTTTAGTGAGGAAGGAATTACAGTGGATGATCTCTCAGGAACAGCTTGAGACAGGCCTTCTATTCAAGACAGTGATTCCCTCTCTGGAATTGCACACAGGTGCTTCAGACCTTGCTTGGGGTCAAGGATGGGTTCCTTAAGAATCTAGGGGAAACAGACCCCAGTACAAAGGACTGAGCACACCAATGTGAAGGAAATGAGGGCACTCATTCAGGCCCCTCAGATTTCCTCTCACTCATAGAATCCAGGCCCCTTCAGAATCATCACAGACAACACAAGAGTCATGTGGTATATCAGTGTGGGGGGTGTCCAGTTCTTTTCAGCTATGCACACTGGCTCTTCTGACATGGAAACAGGCCATAAAAGCAGATCTGTTCCTACAAGCAGTTTACATTTAGATTTTCTAAGCAGATCTCTGGAAAACCCTCATGAATGTATGTTGACCAGGGAGATCTTCCTAGACATAGTCCACAAATGGTGTATTCCTCAGATAGACCTATTTCCTCCATTTACATGAAGCAGCTCCTGGACTGTCTGCCCCCAGGCCTAGAGGACAGACGTCATGTCTCTTCTTTAGGATGAGAGGGTTCTCTATCCTCCCCTTCTTTCTCTAATCCCAAGGTTCTGTTAAAGATCCAAAGGGACAAGCCAGATATCATGTTGGTCACTCCCCTTTGGCCCAGGCAGCATTGTTTCCCATTTTTCTATCATATGGCTAACGGTCACCATCGCAAGTTACCCTACAGAGTGGACTTACACAAAACAAGCTCTTTGCTTCATCCCACTCTCTCGGGCTGACAGTGTGGATGAAAGAATTATGATTCCTTGTGGACTCAGTTTTTCTAAGGAGGTGTTATAGGTTCTTCATGAAGTGGGAAAACCTACCACTAGAAATCTTGTATCTTAAAATGTATACATTTTAGAATGTGTAAATTTAACTATTGTATGCATATTAATGTAAATAGAAATGTAACTACTCTGTATTTATCTAAAACTAAATATAATGCAATGTAAACAAATGGAGCTTTTCTCGGGTATTACCCAGTGGAACTTTCCTGGTAAACAAAGGCAAATAAATAAAAAATAAATCCAGAAGGAAAATATTTTCTGCCTAGTGTCATACTAACAAGCCGAATCCTACTCAAACTGAGGTTTACAATACAATGTTTTATGTAAGAATTTTAGCATGTTTCTCTTTTTTGTGTTGTAACAAGTACCAGTAGACAAAAGGGGGGTATAAGAATTTTATACAGAAAAAAGAAACTATGTGGCAGATCAAGCTACAAGCTGACCTAGAACTGGCTTAAATGAGGTGATTAATATTAAGTGCTTTCATAAGGACAGAAGGATGAAAGTTAGGAAACTTATGGTGGGGGCAATGATTTTTCCTGTATTTTTTCTGTGTTTTGAATAGTTGGTGTCTTTAAAATTTTGAATTGTGATGTCATTATTTTATTATTTTTTTATATAAAAGGGTTTGCATTTGAATGCAAAGTTTTTTTCTGATGAAGTCCTTTGGATGAAAAGCGAATAAATAAATTTGTTACGCTTAAAATTGCTCAGTTTCTTTCCTTCCAGTCTTAGTATAGCAAGTAGCTTTTTGCTTTTATTTTAAAGCCCACTACACCAGAGCAGTGGCCTCATCTGCAGCCTTCTACAAAGGAATTGATTTTAGGGCTATTCTAGAAGCAGCCAGTTGGCCATCAGTGCCCACATTCACTTTCACGTGACATTATAGGGTTGATGCTTTCTCTAGATCCAGAGCCTCATTTGTTATATCTGTTCTATATGACTGACAGTTCCCTTATGCCTGATCTATCCACACTTTCTAAATATTAATCTCTGGGAATTGCCCAATAGTATTGAAATACTGCAAAAGTTATCTAAATAAGTAACTGACATAGCAGTAGATACTGATCACTGTTGGAGTATTGCTTCCCACCCTTCATTCCGTTTTTTGCGTCAATGTGTTGTCCTTTAATTCCTTATGGACCAAGGGGAGCCAAGGGGAAGCCATTCTCTGTCTTCTCTCCTCTTAGCTGACCTTTTCAACTTTTTATTTTACCTTTCCTCAAGTGTCTTCATGTCTCCTGGCTTTGTAGATAGCCTGAGGTTCTCACGCTCATATGTCCCCTTATGCCCATGGGCTTGGGACATATGTCTGACATATGGCTGTATGGAAAGTTTTGGCTTTGGTTATCCAGACAGACATCTAGTTATTTGTGAGATAACCCAATAGTACTTGAATATTACAACAGTGATTATTAGCACATTACTGCCATGGTAAGTTGTACAATTGTACTTTTCCTCTTGTGAGAAAAGATCTGCTTTGTGTGGTTTAGTATCTTCCATTTTCAGGTTGAATTCATTGTTTAAAGTGTGCATATGATTCTGTAGATGCTACATCCCAGGGCTGTTGCCACTGATATTGTGTTGAGGAGGTTTGCATGACTATGTTCTCAGAACATCCAAGAAAATCTAAAAAAAATGAATTGTTGGACAATCTGCTAAAGAGGTTATCAAGAATGTGATGAGAGAAGTAAGCTGATACAGGTAATCTCTGTTTTTTTCAGTTTCCAAGGGATTTTCTATTTCCTCGTCCAATTTTTGCAGGAAACAAATTAAAGTCTCAGCAAAATGCAACTAAGCAGGCATTTAAAAAAACGCAGTGGCAGGGAGGTTCTGAAAAGAAAGCAGGGCCCCCCCAAAGAAGGACAGTCATATAAGGCAGAATGACTATATAAGAGACCTTACCCCCGTACCCCCCAAGACACGCACACACACACACACACACACACACACACACACACGCACACACACACACACACACACACACACACACACACACACACACACACACACATGCACACATGCACTGCCAGTCCCTTATCCCTTCCAGAATGTCTGAATCTCCATGTCTCTCTTTGGCAACAAATTGGCTCTGGGGCTGATCCTGAAAGGTTACAGATGTCAGTGGGAAGGAATGCCTCCTTTCCAGGGAAATTTATTTTATTTTATTTATTTATTTGTCTTTGTTTACCAGGATAGTCCAACTGGGTTTGAAAGATAAACTCCTTTTCAGAGGAGTCCCGGAAGAAAGGCTTCATAAGCTAGTTAAACAGAATACAACAATTAGTTACAGGTTGTACACCATACAGACAAAAGCATAATGCAATATAACAAACTTGGTTAAAATGAAAAGGCCTTGATAAATAATACATAACATAAATAGTAGAGAAACAATCAGTCTAGAGAGCTTTTTTATGTAACTGAGTAGAAGAAGTACTGATTGGATATGTAGGAGCGTGTATAAGCTTTATTTATTCAGATCATCCTGGAGGTGTGCAGGGACAAATCCATTTTTTATGTGATCTGTCAGTTGTTTTTAGGTTCTAGAGGACAAGAGTTCAAGTTTACAACATTTTATGAGAATATAAGGAGTCATCTCCAAAGTTGTTGGATGTAGTTGTTGTTAAGAGAGATTTGTCTTAGGATCTAAGTTGCCTTTCTGGTGAGTATGGCATAATCAGATTTTCTTATAGTGGGATAGAAATAATGCTTGTGTATTACTTTGTGAAGTGAAAAGTTGTGCTGTAGTTAGGCAGTATGGAAGTTCAAGCCTAATTAATCTCTTGAGTACTAGACAGTGGTCAGAACAGTATGGCATGTTTGTTGTAAGTTTAGCTATTTTGTTGCATCATTGTTCGACTTTGGCCAACAGTGTCTTTTGTAGGTTGCTGTAAATGGTCTTACAGAAAAGAAGGGAGTAAATAGGACAAAGCTGTGTGTTTTCTGGTGGCTTTGGTAAGGAAAGGTTTAATCCTATACAAGGAACCCTGTTTCTGGTGATTTTTCTTTATGGCAAGATTGAAATGTTGGTTGGATTTTATATGGTTATCTAAAATTATACGTAGTAGTTTTACATGCTGAACTTCTCCAATCTTTGTGCCATTAGTTGAGTAGATGGTGAATGCGGTCTGTAAGCTGGAGAGGGGCTTTGTGGTAATTAACATTAGCGTGGCTTTGTTAAGACTGAGAGACACAGTTGGAATTTAGAGAGTATTGATTCTATTGATGAGAAGGCCTGTTTTAAGTCTTGTATGTTATGAAGGGCCTTTGTGGAGCAGATCAAAGTGGAGCCTGTGTATTGCACTACTGTTGCAGAACCTGTGTATTGCACTACTGTTGCAGAGCCTGTGTATTGCACTACTGTTGCAGAACCTGTGTATTGCACTACTGTTGCAGAGCCTGTGTATTGCACTACTGTTGCAGAGCCTGTGTATTGCACTACTGTTGCAGAGCCTGTGTATTGCACTACTGTTGCAGAACCTGTGTATTGCACTACTGTTGCAGAGCCTGTGTATTGCACTACTGTTGCAGAGCCTGTGTATTGCACTACTGTTGCAGAGCCTGTGTATTGCACTTCTGTTGCAGAGCCTGTGTATTGCACTTCTGTTGCAGAGCCTGTGTATTGCACTACTGTTGCAGAGCCTGTGTATTGCACTACTGTTGCAGAGCCTGTGTATTGCACTTCTGTTGCTTATTTACAGGTAGTGTGTAGGTTATTAATAAAAAGACTGAAAAGTAGGGAACCTAAAATGGAGCCTTGTGGAACTTGAATCATAACTCAGGGGAGAGTAGAAAGGTGTTTCCATTTGTCTGCCTATGCTGTCTATTTGTGGGGTGACAGTGAAACCAGAGTAAGGATGTATTTGATATTGTATAGCTGATGTATGATTTTTTCATTCAAGCAGTATTGGAGGCTTTAGAGAGGTATGAGAACAGTGCATAGACTATTTACCTTCATTTTTTAATGAGTTTATGGTGGAGGTGACACAGAATAGGGCAGTAGTGGTGCTGTGCTGTGGTCTGAAACCATGTTGATTGGAGGAAAGCAAGTTCGTTTCTAATACAAAGGTAAGGAGCTCAGTCTGTATGCAGCTCTCTAGCATTTTTGATATAGAGGACAGAATGGCTGTTGGGCAGTAGTTAGAAGCTTCAGTTGAGGGACTTCTTTTGTGCAGTAGAAGAATGTAGGATTTTTTTCCTTAAGGGTAGAGCAACCTTTTCAGTAATAGAATTATTTATCAGTAAAGACACGGGATATTCTATGGCTTTGACTGCAGTGTTGAGGTATTCATCAGAGAGGTTGTCAGAAGCAGGTTTTGTAGGTTTAAGCTTATGGAGAAGTTTTTTTAGTTAAAGATTTGGAAACATGTTGAAATGCAAATTAATTAGTTTGATGGGGACTTTGCTGGGATGGAATAGTTTGGTCGGGTATATTACCAATAACCGATTTAGCAGTACTGAGAAAGTGCAAGTTGAAATAATTAGCTGCACCAGTATTTTGGAATGTTAGGTTTGAAGCTGATTGACCAGACTGACCAGAGTATAATAATTTACCGATAGAGTTCCAGAAAGTCTTCAAGTCCTTATGGCTGCAGTTTTGAACAGTTGAATAGTATTTTTTCTTATCTTGTAGAATACGGGTCTTAGGTTTCTGAGTTGTCGATATTTTTGGAAGGTATTGATGTTTTTATTCTAGGTCGGCCATGGTGGTGCAGCGGTTAGTGTTGTTGCCTCACAGCAAGAGGTTCTCTGGTTTGATTCTTGGCTGGAGTGCCTTCTGTGTGGAGTCTGAATATCCTACCTGTGGTCAAGTGAACTTTAAAGACATGCAGGTAGTTTTGGGTGTGGGTGTGCCTTCTGTGAAGGTTGTGTGCCTGGCTGGCAACTTGACACTGTAAAAATCCACTGCCAATCAATAGCAGACCGGTGATTCGCTGTGGCGACCCCTAACTGGGAAAAGTTGAAAGAGTTTTTTATTGATGGTTTTATCCTTTTTCCAGGATCTCCAGGCCTTGTCTTTCTGTCCCATTTTGTGCAGAGTTTCAGCTGTAAGCAATGGAGCTGGATTTGCCTTAAGTCTTCTGGATCTGGTAGGGACAGGACAGTCAAGAATGCATCTACAGGAATCATTACATTTCATTACAGCATCATCTGTTGTGATTTTTTTTCAGGGAATTCCCCATTTATAGGCTTTAAGTGAGTGAATGAAGGTCTGTTAAAGGCTATTCGATGTCTCACCTGAATGCAAATATGAGATTTGGGGGTTACTTTTGGAGGTTCCTATGGCACATATCGGGTTGCGATCACTAAAGTTGTTAGCTAGGGTGTCAGAGTTTGAAATGTGGTCTGGAGAGGATGTAAAAATCCAGTCAAGGATGGTTACTTACTAAATGCTTTATCATGTCTAATTGGTTCAATGAATTAGTTGAGTTTGAGAGATTAGTAGTGATTATTGTTTGACAGTCTATATTGGCATTGCTAGGTTGATGGCTTCATATGGTTTCATATGGATATTAGAAGAGGACCAAGCTATGCATTTTTCCAGGGTGGATATATTGTTTCCAGGAAGTGGGGGTGGGATGTAGGTACCTATAATTGCAATGTTTTTATTTCTGAGGACATTAAGTAGAGTTATAAGGGCTTCTGAGTTTGGGAAGCTTGGAGTGCGTTTTGATGAAATGGTTAGGTTTAGTGTAGATTTATAAAAATGGCAATATCCTCTGCTTTTTTGTTAACTTGATCTAATCTGATGGAGCTATCGCCATGAGGTAGATCAGTATCTTTAGTCTCTTCGTGAAGCAATGTTTCTGTTAGTATTGGGCTATTA
>NC_056742.1:502503714-502726214 GCF_019279795.1 Protopterus annectens
ATGAGACTCATCACATATGTAAATGATGTGACTAATGAGACTCATCACATATGTAAATGATCTGCCTAATGAGACTCATCACATATGTAAATGATGTCACTAATGAGACTCATCACATATGCACATGATGTGACTAGTGAGACTCATCACATATGTAAATGATGTGACTAATGAAACTCATGACATATGTAAATGATCTGCCTGAGACTATTCACATATGTAAATGATGCGACTAATGAGACTCATCACATATGTAAATGATGTGACTAATGAGACTAATCACATATATAAATGATGTGACTAATGAGACTCATCACATATGTAAATTTGTGACTGAGACTCATCACATATGTAAATGATATGACTAATGAGACTCATCACATATGTAAATAATGTGACTAATAAGACTCATCACATATGTAAATGATGATACTAATGAGACTCATCACATATGTAAATGATCTGCATAATGAGATTCATCACATATGTAAATGATGTGACTAATGATAATCATCACATAAGTAAATGATGTAACTAGTGAGACTCATCATATATGTAAATGATCTGCCTAATGGGACTCATCACATATATAAAAGATCTGACTGAGACTCCTCACATATGTAAATGATATGACTAATGAGACTCATCACATATGTAAATGATCTGACTGAGACTCATCACAAAAAGGCAACCCCCCATTTCTCAGTCACCCACGTCCCCCGGAATCTTTTTTAAAGTTTTTTGTCTATCCTTCTAGCATGTCGAGGGATCAGTTGCTAGTGTCCTCTCCTGCTCAGCTGGTGAACCTGGGAATATTGAGGCAATGTTACAATTGCCTCATGTACACAGACAACCCTCTCCTCCTCCCACAAAACACAAATACATGCGAGAGATGCAACTATACGGCCAAACTGGAGGCTGAGCTCTCTCAACATAGGACTGGCAAGACCAGTCAGGAGGAGAAGGTTACCACACACACTATAGACCCAGTCTCACATAGTACCATTACAACCTCAAATCATACACATAAACACACAAAGACATACTCGGAGGCTCTGATCAAAAATCTACCAAAACAGCAGAGGCCACCAAAGCAGACACCCAAACAACCATCACCTCAGAACACAACACCTGCAACACATAGACCTCACAGTCAGAGTGTCAAACAGTCACAGCCCTTAAGGCCAAACACAATGCCAGACACACTAGTCATTGGTAACTCCATAGTCAGACACACTGACATCCCGCTCACCAGACTGAGTAAGTAGAAGGTCACAGTAAGCTGCCTGTCGGGCGCTAGAATCCGCCACATAACGCAAGCACTCAGGTCTCTCAACAGCAGGTACAAATATGACTCAGTCATTGTCCACGCTGGTGTAAACGACCTGAGACGTACCTCCTTGGACTACATGAAAAGAGACATTGAGGAGCTCTCTGATTATGTAGCCCAGGCAGGTATGACCCTGACCTTGAGCAGTATCCTACCTTCACCAAGAATGATGCCACAATACAGAGATAAGATGATCAGCTTTAACAATTGGCTTAAACACTGGTGTCATTCAAAGGGGACCCAGTATCTGTCTGCCTGGGATGACATGCTGGACAAGCCACGCTGCATAAGGGGCGGCTTGCACCTGTCACCCTGGGATTCGGATATTGGCAAAGGCTCTTGCCACCCCATAGTGCCTTTTTAGGCAAGGCTCAAATTCTAAACCTACCACCCTAGAACACAGAAAAGGAAAAAACTAAGGGTAATGCTGCTCAATGCCAGAAGTCTAAATCTCAAAATGCACACTCGAGGCCCTTCTCAGTATGGAGAACATCGATGTCTGTGCTGTGACAGAAACCTGGTTCAAGGCTCCTGAGAGCACCCCAGCTATCAGGTTTTACCTCATATCATGCCCGTTCCCCCCAAAATCCGGACAATACCAAGAAAGGAGGGTATCCATATTCATCAAGGACACCCACACCTCAAGACTGGTGGCAACGCACGATGCATCGGAGACCATCCAGGTGCAATTAACCATAGGCAAGACTGCTCTGCAAATTGTAGCATGTTACAGGCCACCCTCACAAACTCAGGAACCTCACATGGCCTTCCTGAAAACACTAGAGGATAAATGTATCACCAAACACCATCATACTAGGTGACTTCAATTACCCTAATATAGACTGGGAACACTACTCAAGCCCAAACACCCTAGCCCAAAAGTTCCTGGAATTCTTAAACTCAAATGCCATGGAACAACTAGTCACCATCCCACAAGAGGAGATAACATACTTGATCTCATCATCACTAACATGGGAGCACAATGTTCAACACGAAGTATACCCCTCACTGGTGAGATCAGATCACAAACTAATCTCGCTGGAGGTCCTCATCCCACCCCACCTGAAATAAAAAGACCACAGTAAAGAACTTCTCAAAGCCGACTTCACACTTCTAAAGACTAGTGTGGTCTCCTTTAAGGCCCCCAGGCGGAAAACAGTACTCAAGCCGCTGAATCACTTACAAATGCCTTCTACCAGCACCTGCAGGACTGCATGGATAAGGCAATCCCAAGCAAAACAAAGACTCTTTGCACCAAAGGCAAGCGTCCAGTCTGGTGGACCCCAGCCATAAACAAACTCTACAACAAAGGAGGAAGCTACTACAAGATAGAGCAAAATCCTTAAAAGGTAAGACACCCTTGATCACTATAAGTAAAAACTAAGAGCTCTCATAAAATCATCCAAAGCAAATTTCGAGAGAAAAATAGCTAAAGACTCAAAAGACAATCATAAGGCCTTCTTTAGCTATGTTAGAAACCTAGGAGGAAACTCCCAGATATGCTCAGAACTAGTTCAAAATGATGTGAAGATTACTGATCCTACAGACATTGCCAACATACTGGCTGACAGGTTCAGTGCAAACTTCTCCCCTCCCCAAAGGAGAGATATATACCAAACGATTGCAGCCCCCAAACATCTCCAGCGCCCAAGTGAGAACTGCTCTCTCCAAAGCAAAAACACAGCATCCATGGGACCTGATGGTGTCCTCGGCTGTGTGCTCCACGAACTCAATGAGGAATTAAACCCACAGCTAGGACAGCTGTTTAATCAAAGTCTTACCTCTGGATACGTACCCAGGGAGTGGCGCACTGCAACTGTGGTCCCACTTCACAAAGGTGGTGCCTCCACCGACCCTGGAAATTACCGCCCATTAGCTTGACAAGCCTTATCTGCAAAGCCATGGAGAGGATCATAATGGACCTCATAAATAAAGACATAGGGAATTTGCAGACTTTGGATCCAACCCAGTTTGGCTTTGTCAAAGGCAGATCATGCCTTTTAAACTTGGTTGACTTTTTGAAACAGTCACCAAAGCCATTGATGAGGAAAGGCAGTCCATACAGCCTACCTCGATCTGGCTAAGGCCTTCGATACAATACCCCACTCGGGTATCATTGAAAAACTCATCAGCTTAAATGTTAACCCATACATCACAAGATGGGTTGCAAACTGGCTGAGTGACAGAACCCACAGGGTCAGAGTTGCTGGCGCCATGTCAGACTCAAAGCCTGTCACAAGTGGTGTCCCACAGGGCTCAGTCCTGGGCCCACTCTTGTTTGGCATCTACTTTTCCAGTACAAGCAAACACAGGAGGGTTATGGCTGACAAAGTTTGCAGATGACTGCAAACTGGGCCATAGTAGAAAACACATCTGACACAGATATCCTTCAGAAGGGTCTCACAGAAAGCGGATAACTGGTGCCAGAGCCACGGCCTAAAGTTAAATGCCAAAAATGCATAGTCATACCCTTCGGAAAAACAAGGTTAGCCCTAGCTACCAAATAGGTGGCAATCCACTGAGCACAGAAGAAGTTATCAGGGACCTGGGGACCCAGGTTGATAGTAGTCTGTCATTCGACACCCATGTAGCTAAAGTAGTTAGGAAGACCTTCTACATTGCCCACCTTATCATGAAGGGATTCTCATCTAGATCAAGGGAGGTCATAGTCTCCCTTTACTCATCACTCATCAGACCAATGATTGAGTACAATGCCCCATTCAGAATGTATCTGACCCGACACTTGCAGCAGCTGGAGAGGCCACAAAGTTCCTCACCAAAAGGATAAAGGGTCTCAAAAATCTGTCCTATGCTGCCCGACTGAAAGAACTCCAGCTCTATTCTGTCGCTTACAGCTGCTCAGAGGTGACCTTTGCCTAACATACAAGGCCATGTCAAACCCAGATTTGATGAATATGCTTCACCTCAAAAATCTAGATCCATCAGAGCCACAAGGCGGAGACTTAAACCTTGACACGGCTATTAATAGGACGTGCTGGAGGGATAGATTCATCACCCAAAGACTCCTATGCTGTGGAACAAAATCCCGGTACATGTGAGGCAGAGCACCTCGCTGGCCTTGTTCAAGAGAAATCTTGACCAATGGATGGGAGATCGCAGATATACCCCAGGGATTACCTCAGTGTCACTGCTCGACAGAGGCACAGCAAAATAATGGGTATAGTTCCCCATACTAAAGGGGTGGCGTAAGCCACAAAACGATGGGCTAGGCTTGTAAATGCCCTCGGGCAGATAGCCTAGTATGAACCTATGAACCTATGAACCTATATGTCAATGATGTGACTAAGGAGACTCATCACATATGTAAATGATGTGACTAGTGAGACTCATGTTGTTGTGTCTTTCGGCTTTTCCAGGTTAGGGGTCACCACAGCAGAACTCCAGTACGCTAATGATTGGCAGTAGATTTTTACGCGCCGAGTTGCTGGCCCTGACACACAACCTTCAACGAAGGTACGCCCATTCACGCATGTCTCCACACAGAAGACGCTTTAGCTGAGAATCGCACAGGACAACGTCTTACTGTGAGTTTACAATGCTACAGCAGCACCACCATCGCATTACAGACTAGTGAGACTCATCACATATGTAAATGATGTGACTAATGAGACTCATCACAAATGTAAATGATGTGACTAATGAGAGTCACCATATATGTAAATGATGTGACTAATGAGAATCATCACATATGTAAATGATCTGCCTAATGAGACTCATGACATATGTAAATGATCTGAGTGAGACTCATCACATATATAAATGATGTGACTATTGAGACTCATCACATATGTAAATGATGTGACTAATGAGACTCATCACATATGTAAATGATATAGGTTCATAGGTTCATACTAGGCTATCTGCCCTAGGGAATTTATAAGCCTAGCCAGAATGTGTTTGGCTTTCACCACCCATTTTAAATTCATTTTGCTATGCCCTTTTTTGAGGTTAGTATACTGTGCCTCTGTCTAACAGTGACACATAAGTGATACCCATAGTAAACCTACGATCTCCCATCCACTCATCAAGATTCCTCTTGAAGAGAGTCAATGAGGGACTCTGCCTAACCTGGACTGGGATTTTATTCCAGAGTGAAGGGAGCCTCTGGGTTATGAATCTGTCCCTCCAGCATGTCCTATTTATTTCAGTGCTGAGGTTCAAGTCTCTCGAGCGTGTAGCTCAATGGGATTTGGATTTTCTGAGGTGCAGCATGTCCATTAATTCCGGGTTGGACATGGCTTTTTACATCAGGCACAGATCACCTCTGAACAGGCGGTATGCCGCTGAGTAGAACTGGAGTTTCTGTAACCGGGCAGCATATGGCATCTGTTTGAGCCCTTTGATCCTCTTGGTGAGGTACTTTTGGGGTCTTTCCAGTTGCTGCAGGTGTCTGGTAAGGTACATCCCAAAAGGGGCATTGTACTCAATTATGGGCCTGATGAGGGATGAGTAAAGAGGCACGATGACCTCCCCTGATCTAGATGTGAATCCCTTCATGATTAGGTGGGCTATATAAAATGTTTTTCTAACCACTTTGGTCACGTGGTTGTCAAATGAGAGATTGCTATCAGCTTGGGTCTCCAGGTCCCTAATTGCTTCTTCTGTACTTAATGGATTACCACCTATGTGGTAATTTGTGGGCACTTTGTTTTTGCCAAAGGGGATGACTATACACTTTTTGGCATTTAGCTTGAGGCCATGGCTCTGGCACCAGTTGTCTGTTTCTATGAGGCCCTTTCGGAGGATGCTTGTGTTGGCTGGAGAGTCGATTATGGCACCCAGTTTGCAGTCATCTGCGAACTTGGTCAGCCACAGTCCTTCCGTGTTGGCCTGTAACTCTGAGAAATATATACCGAACAAGAGAGGTCCCAGGACTGAGCCTTGTGGGACGCCACTTGTAACTGGTTTGGAGTCTGACATGGCTCCAGCAATTCTAACCATGTGGGTTCTGTCCTTGAGCCAGTTTGCAACTCATCTAGTGACATAGGGGTTTATATTTAAGCTTGTGAGCTTATCTATAATGCCCGAGGGGGTATTGTATCGAAGGCTTTTGCGAGGTCTAGGTAGGCTGTGTGGACCACCTTCCCCTCATCAATGGCCTTGGTGACTGTTTCAAAGAAATCAACCAGGTTTAAGAGGCAGGATCTGCCCTTAACAAAGCCGAACTGGGTAGGATCCAGTGTCTGTAGGTCCCCAATATCTTTATTTATGAGGTCCATGATGATCCTTTCCATAGCTTTGCAGACCAAGCTAGTCAGGCTTATGGGGCGATAGTTTCCAGTATCCATTGAGGCACCTCCTTTGTGGAGAGGGACCACAGTTGCTGTACGCCACTCTTTGGGTACATATCCTGTAGTAAGGCTGAGATTGAACAGTAGTTTTATGTTTGGGTTTAGCTCTTCTTGGAGTTCATGTAGGATGCAGCCTGGGACACCGTCTGGTCCCATTGATGCTGTGTTTTTTGCTTTGGAGAGGGCGGCTCTTACCTGAGCATCTGAGATGTCAGGGGGGCAGCACTCTGCTGGGATAGATATTTGCCCTTTTGGTGGGGAGGGGGGGGTTTGTGCTGAACCTGTCATCGAGGATGTTGGCAATGTCTGTGGGTTCCGTGTATTTTTTGTCATTTTGGACTAATTCTGAGCATATCTTGGAAATGCCACCCAGGTTGCTAACATAACTAAAGAAAGCCTTGTGATTATCCTTAGTGCCCTGTGCAATTTTTCTCTCGAAGCTAGCCTTAGATGATTTTACGAGTGCCCGTAGTTTTTTTGCTAATACTGATCAGAGATGCCTTCCCTTTTTGGAATTTTGCTCTATCATTTAGTAGCTTCCTCCTTCTATTGTATAGTTTGTTTATGGCTGGGGTCCACCAGACAGGAAGTCTGCCTTTGGAGGATTGGGTCTTGGTTTTATTTGGGATCACATGATCCATGCATTCCTGAAGGTGTTCATAGAATGCGTTTATAAAGGATTCTGCGGTCTGGGCTGTATTTTCCACAGGCCCGGGGGCTTTGAAGGATTCCACCTCGGTTTTGAGGAGTGTGAAATTTGCTTTAGAGAAGTTTTTCACTGTGGTTTTCTGGGCAGGTGGGGTCGAGATGTGAATATCCAGTGAGATTAGTTTATGGTCTGATCTTACCAGTGAGGGATACACTTCTGGTCTGGAGCATAGAGTTCCCATGTTGGTGATGATCAGGTCCAGTATGTTTTCCCCTCTTGTGGGAGTGGTAACAAGTTGTTCCATAGCATTTGAGTTTATAAATTCTAGGAACCTTTGGGCTAGGGTGTTGGAGCTAGAGTAATGCTCCCAGTCTATGTTTGGGTAGTTGAAGTCGCCCAATATAATAGTGTTTGGAGAGACCTTCATATTTTCCAGTGTTCTCAGGAAGGCCGAGTGGGGTTCCTGGGTTTGGGAGGGTGGTCTGTAGCAGGCTATAAACTGGAAGGCAGTTTTACCCACTGTTAGTTGCACATGGATAGTCTCTGATGCTTCGTGCTGTGCCACCTACCTGGAGGTGTGGGTATCTTTGATGAATATTGATACTCCCCCTCCTTTTGTGGGTCGGTCCAAGTTTTGGGGTCGAAAAGCATGGTATGAGGTATAACCTGGTAGTGCTGGGGTGCTCTTGGTAGCCTTAAACCAGGTTTCTGTTACTGCACAGATATCGATGTTCTCCATGCTAAGGAGAGTTTCGAGTGCATACATCTTGAGGTTTAGACTTCTGGCATTGAGTAGCATTACTCTTAGTTTTTTATCCCTTGTGATACCTATGGAGGTGGGTTTGTCTTTTGAGCATTGCCTAAAAAAGGCACTATGGGGGTAGCAAGAGCCTTTGCCAATATCCGAAAGCCCAGGGGTGACAGGTGCAAGCCATCCCTAGCGAAGCATCGTGGCTTGTCGAGCATGTCATCCCAGGCTGACAGGCATTGGATCCCCTATGAATGACACCAATACTTAAGCCAATTGTTGAAATTGATCATCTTGTCTTCATATTGTGGCATCATTCTTGGTGAGGGTAAGATGCTACTCAAGGTCAGGGTCATACCGGCCTGGGCCACATGCTCAGAGAGCTCCTATATGTCTCTTTTCATGTAGTCCAGGGAGGTACATCTCAGGTCATTCACACCAGCATGGACAATGACTGAGTCATATTTGTACTTGCCTTGGAGTGACCTGAGTGCTTGTGTTATGTGGCGGATCCTAGCGCCCGACAGGCAGCTCACCGTGACCTTCTCCTTGTTCAGCCTGGTTAGCGGGACGTCAGTGTGCCTGACGATAGAGTCACCTATTACAAGTGTATCAGGTGTGTTGTTTAGCCTTAAGGGCTGTGACTGTTTGGCAGACTGGCTTTGTGAGCTATGTGTTGCACGTGTTTTGTTTTGGGGTAGCGGTTGCTTGGGTGTCTGCTTTGGAGATCTCTGCTGCTTAGGCAGATTTTTATTTAGAGCCTCCGAGTATGTTTTTGTGTGTTTATGTGTTTGGTTTCCTGTCGGGGTAGGTCTATGTGAGACTGGAATTGTAGTGAGTGTGGTTTCTTTCTCCTCCTGAATGGTTACGCCAGTACTGAGTTGAGAGAGCTTAGCCTTCAGTTTGGCTATATGGATGCATCTCTCACATGTGTTGGAATTTGTTTGGAGGAGGAGAGGGTTGTCTGTGTACATGAGGCAGTTGTAACATTGCCTCAAGATTCCCAGATTCACCAGCTGGACCGGAGAGAAGATTGACAACTGACCTTTGGACATGCTAGAATAGTATTGGGAATTCCTTTATAATTGAAAAAAAGGGCCAATGGGGAACAAGGTACTCAAGGGGAGTTTGTGAGGGTGTAGTGCTTTTAATTTTTTAGTGTTGACTTATATAATTGCTTTAGTGAGCAAGTGCCAGGTAACTTAAATGCAATGTGTTACAGGTAACTTAAATGCAAAAATGACAAACAATAACTTTCTTTTAAGTGAAACAAGGAAATGAGTACAGTAAGCAATGCATATATCACTAGGGATCCACAGAAGCGCTGAAAAGCTGCGTTTTAGGTGGTATTAGCGTTTCAGGGAAATAACAAGCAAACAAACAACAAGCATACAAACATAGCTAGATTCAGCAGGCCTGGATCTAGTCTATGCTACAGCAAACAAGGTGTACCAATTTCAGTAAGAAACAGTTGAAATATGCAGGCACTATAAGCCTTTAACCAGAAATTCCCAGCTCAGAAGGGCAGAGTCCAGCCTCTCCTCCCACAAGAGTGCAGACCACGAACCTTCTTAATGTAAAATAACTGGCCTGAAGCTCAAGTGCTTAAACCAGAACTAATACACTTTTAGAATAACAGACACTGAGCCCTCAATCAGCAGTTCCCAACTTAGAAGGATGTAAGCTAGCTGTAAATTATCTGACTGAGACTCATCACATATGTAAATGATGTGACTAAGGAGGCTCATCACATATGTAAATGACGTGACTAATGAAACTCATCACATATGTAAATGATCTTCCTAATGAGACTCATCACATATGTAAATTATGTGACTATGCCTAATGAGACTCACTACATATGTAAATGATGTGACTAATGAGACTCATCACATATGTAAATGATGTGACGCAGACTCATCATATATGTAAATTATGTCACTAATGAGAATCATCACATATGTAAATGATATGCCTGATGAGACTCATCAAATATGTAAATGATCTGACTGACGCTCATCACATATGTAAATGATGTGACTAAGGAGACTCATCCCATATGTAAGCGACGTGACAAATGAAACTCATCACATATGTAAATGATCTTCCTAATGAGACTCATCACATATATAAATGATGTGACTAATGAGACTCATCACATATGTAAATGATCTGCCTAATGAGACTCATCAAATATGTAAATGATCTGACTGAGACTCATCACGTATGTAAATGATGTGACTAATGAGACTCATCACATATGTAAATGATGTGTCTAATGAGACTCATCACATATGTAAATGATCTGCCTAATGAGACTCATTACATATGTAAATGATGGGACTAATGAGACTCATTACATATGTAAATTATTTGACTAATTAGACTCATCATATATGTAAATTATGTGACTAATGAGACTCATCACATATGTAAATGATATGCCTTATGAGACTCTTCACATATGTGAATGATGTGACTAATGAGATTCATCACATATGTAAATGATGTGACTAAGTCTCATCATATATGTAAATTATGTGACTAATGGGAATCATCACATATGTAAATGATCTGCCTAATGAGACTCACCACATATGTAAATGATCTGACTGAGACTCATCACATATGTAAATGATGTGACTAATGAGACTCATCACATATGTAAATGATGTGACTAATGAGAATCATCACCTATGTAAAGGATGTGACTAATGAGACTCATCACATATGTAAATGATGTGACTAATGAGGTTAATCACACATGTAAATGATGTGACTAATAAGACTCATCACATATGTAAATTATGTGACTAATGGCTCTCCACATATGTAAATGATGTGACTAATGAGACTTATCATATATGTAAATGATGTGACTAATGAGAATCATCACATATGTAAATGATCTGCCTAATGAGACATCACATATGTACATGATCTGACTGAGACTCATCCCATATGTAAATGATGTGACTAATGAGACTCATCACATATGTAAATTATATGCCTAATGAGACTCTTCCCATATGTGAATGATGTGACTAATGAGACTCATCACATATGTAAATGATGTGACTGAGTCTCATTATATATGTAAATTATGTGACTAATGGAAATCATCACATATGTAAATGATCTGCCTAATGAGACTCATCACATATGTAAATGATCTGACTGAGACTCATCACATATGTAAATGATGTGACTAATGAGACTCATCACATATGTAAATGATGTGACTAATGAGGCTAATCACACATGTAAATGATGTAACTAATGAGACTCATCATATATGTAAATGATGTGACTAATGGCACTCATCACATATGTAAATGATGTGATTAATGAGACTTATCATATATGTAAATGATGTGACTAATGAGAATCATCACATATGTAAATGATCTGCCTAATGAGACTCATCAGATATGTAAATGATCTGACTGAGACTCATCACATATGTAAATGATGTGACTAATGAGAGTCATCACATATGTAAATGATGTAACTAATGAGCCTCATCATATATGGAAAGGATGTGACTAATGAGACTCATCCCATATGTAAATGATATGACTAATGAGACTCATCACATGTAAATGATGTGACTGAGACTCATCACATATGTAAATGATGTGACTAATGAGACTCATCATATATGTAAATGATGTGACTAATGAGAATCATCACATATGTAAATGATCTGCCTAATGAGACATCACATATGTACATGATCTGACTGAGACTCATCCCATATGTAAATGATGTGACTAATGAGACTCATCACATATGTAAATTATATGCCTAATGAGACTCTTCACATATGTGAATGATGTGACTAATGAGACTCATCACATATGTAAATGATGTGACTGAGTCTCATTATATATGTAAATTATGTGACTAATGGAAATCATCACATATGTAAATGATCTGCCTAATGAGACTCATCACATATGTAAATGATCTGACTGAGACTCATCACATATGTAAATGATGTGACTAATGAGACTCATCACATATGTAAATGATGTGACTAATGAGGCTAATCACACATGTAAATGATGTAACTAATGAGACTCATCACATATGTAAATGATGTGACTAATGGCACTCATCACATATGTAAATGATGTGATTAATGAGACTTATCATATATGTAAATGATGTGACTAATGAGAATCATCACATATGTAAATGATCTGCCTAATGAGACTCATCAGATATGTAAATGATCTGACTGAGACTCATCACATATGTAAATGATGTGACTAATGAGAGTCATCACATATGTAAATGATGTAACTAATGAGCCTCATCATATATGGAAAGGATGTGACTAATGAGACTCATCCCATATGTAAATGATATGACTAATGAGACTCATCACATGTAAATGATGTGACTGAGACTCATCATATATGTAAATTATGTGACTAATGAGACTCATCACATATGTAAATGATGTGACTAATGTGAATCATCACATATGTAAAGGATGTGACTAATGATACTCATCACATATGTAAATGATCTGCCTAATGAGACTCATCACATATGTAAATGATCTGACTGAGACTCATCACATATGTAAATGATGTGACTAATGAGACTCATCACATATGTAAATGATGTGACTAATGAGGCTAATCACACATGTAAATGATGTAACTAATGAGACTCATCACATATGTAAATGATGTGACTAATGGCACTCATCACATATGTAAATGATGTGATTAATGAGACTTATCATATATGTAAATGATGTGACTAATGAGAATCATCACATATGTAAATGATCTGCCTAATGAGACTCATCAGATATGTAAATGATCTGACTGACTCATCACATATGTAAATGATGTGACTAATGAGAGTCATCACATATGTAAATGATGTAACTAATGAGCCTCATCATATATGGAAAGGATGTGACTAATGAGACTCATCCCATATGTAAATGATATGACTAATGAGACTCATCACATGTAAATGATGTGACTGAGACTCATCATATATGTAAATTATGTGACTAATGAGACTCATCACATATGTAAATGATGTGACTAATGTGAATCATCACATATGTAAAGGATGTGACTAATGATACTCATCACATATGTAAATGATCTGCCTAATGAGACTCATCAGATATGTAAATGATCTGACTGAGACTCATCACATGTAAATGATGTGACTGAGACTCATCATATATGTAAATAATGTGACTAATGCGACTCATCACATATGTAAATGATGTGACTAATGTGAATCATCACATATGTGAATGATGTGACTAATGAGATTCATCACATATGTAAATGATGTGACTAAGTCTCATCATATATGTAAATTATGTGACTAATGGGAATCATCACATATGTAAATGATCTGCCTAATGAGACTCACCACATATGTAAATGATCTGACTGAGACTCATCACATATGTAAATGATGTGACTAATGAGACTCATCACATGTAAATGATGTGACTGAGACTCATCATATATGTAAATTATGTGACTAATGAGACTCATCACATATGTAAATGATGTGACTAATGTGAATCATCACATATGTAAAGGATGTGACTAATGATACTCATCACATATGTAAATGATGTGACTATTGAGGCTAATCACACATGTAAATGATGTGACTAATGAGACTCATCACATATGTAAATGATGTGACTAATGAGACTTATCATATATGTAAATGATGTGACTAATGAGACTCATCACATATGTAAATGATGTGACAATTGAAACTCATCACATATGTAAATGATGTGACTGAGACTCATCACATATGTAAATGATGTGACTAAGGAGTCTCATCAGATATGTAAATGATGCGACTGAGACTCATCACATATGTAAATGATGTGACTAAGGAGTCTCATCACATATGTAAATGATGTGACTGAGACTCATCACATATGTAAATGATGTGACTAATGAGAATCATCACATATCTAAAGGATGTGACTAATGATGCTCATCACATATGTAAATGATGTGACTATTGAGGCTAATCACATGTAAATGATGTGACTAATGAGACTCATTACATATGCAAATAATGTGACTAATGACACTTATCATGTATGTAAATGATGTGACTAATGAGACTCATCACATATGTAAATGATGTGACTGTGTCTCATTATATATGTAAATTATGTGACTAATGGAAATCATCACATATGTAAATGATCTGCCTAATGAGACTCATCACATATGAAAATGATCTGACTGAGACTCATCACATATGTAAATGATGTGACTAAGCAGACTCACCACACATGTAAATGATGTGACTAGTGAGACTCATCACATATGTAAATGATGTGACTGAGACTCACCATATATAAATTATGTGACTACTGAGACTCATCATATATGTAAATGATGTGACTAATGAAACTCATCACATATGTAAATGATCTACCTAGTGGGACTAATCACATATGTAAATTATGTGACTAATGAGACTCATCACATATGTGAATGATCTGCCTAATAAGACTCATCCCATATGTAAATGATGTGACTAATAAGACTCATTAAATATGTAAATGATGTGACTAATTAAACTCATCACATATGTAAATTATGCGACTAGTGAGACTCATCACATATGTAAATGATGTGACTAATGAAACTCATCACACATGTAAATGATCTACCTAATGGGACTCATCACATATGTAAATGATGTGACTAATGAGACTCATCACATATGTAAATAATGTAACTAATGAGACTCATCACATGTGTAAATGATATGCCTAATGAGACTCATTACATATGTAAATGATGTGACTAATGAGACTCATCAAATATGTAAATGGTCTGACTGACTCTCCTCACATATGTAAATGATGTGACTAAGGAGACTCATCACATATGTAAACGACGTGACTAATGAAACTCATCACATATGTAAATGATCTTCCTACTGAGACTCATCACATATGTAAATGATGTGACTAATGAGACTCATCACATATGTAAATGATCTGCCTAATGAGACTCATCACTTATGTAAATGATGTGACTAATGAGACTCATCACATATGTAAATGATGTGACTAATGAGACTCATCACATATGTAAATGATATGCCTAATGAGACTCATCACACATGTAAATGATGTGACTGAGACTCATCATATATGTAAATTATGTGACTAATGAGAATCATCACATATGTAAATGATATGCCTAAGACTCAACAAGTATGTAAATGATCTAACTGAGACTCATCACATATGTAAATGATGTGACTAAGGGGACTCATCACATATGTAAACGACGTGACTAATGAAACTCATGGTCTTCCTAATGAGACTCCTCACATATGTAAATGATGTGACTAATGAGACTCATCACATATGTAAATGATGTGACTAATGAGACTCATGATATATGTAAATGATGTGACTAATGAGAATCATCACATATGTAAATGATCTGCCTAATGAGACTCATCAGATATGCAAATGATCTGACTGACTCTCATCACATATGTAAATGATGTGACTAATGAGACTCATCGCATATGTAAATGATGTGACAAATGAAACTCATCACATATGTAAATGATGTGACTGAGACTTATCACATATGTAAATGATGTGACTAAGGAGTCTCATCACATATGTAAATGATGTGAATAGTGAGACTCATCACATATGTAAATGATGTGACTGAGACTCATCACATATGTAAATTATGTGATTGAGACTCATCACATATGTAAATGACGTGACTAATGAGACTCATCCTATTTGTAAATTATGTGACTAGTGAGACTTATTACATATTTAAATGATGTGACTAATTAAACTCATCACATATATAAATTATGTGACTAGTGAGACTCATCATATATGTAAATTATGTGACAAAAGAAACTCATCACATATGTAAATGATCTACCTAGTGGGACTCATCACATATGTAAATGATGTGACTAATGAGACTCATCACATATGTAAATGATCTGCCTAATGAGACTCATCCCATATGTAAATGATGTGACTAATAAGACTCATTAAATATGTAAATGATGTGACTAATTAAACTCATCACATATGTAAATTATGCGACTAGTGAGACTCATCACATATGTAAATGACGTGACTAAGGAAACTCATTACACATGTAAATGATCTACCTAATGGGACTCATCACGTATGTAAATGATGTGACTAATGAGACTCATCACATATGTAAATGATGTGACAAATGAGACTCATCACATATGTAAATGATATGCCTAATGAGACTCATTACATATGTAACATATGTGACTAATGAGAATCATCACATATGTAAATGATATGCCTGATGAGACTCATCAAATATGTAAATGATCTGACTGACACTCATCACATATGTAAATGATGTGACTAAGGAGACTCATCACATATGTAAACAACGTGACTAATGAAACTCATAACATATGTAAATGATCTTCCTAATGAGACATTACATATGTAAATGATGTGACTAATGAGACTCATCACATATGTAAATGATATGCCCAATGAGACTCATCACTTATGTAAATGATGTGAGTAATGAGACTCATCACATATGAAAATGATGTGACTAAAGAGACTCATCACATATGTAAATGATATGCCTAATGAGACTCATCACATATGTAAATGATGTGATTAATGAGACTCATCACACATGTAAATGATGTGACTGAGACTCATCATATATGTAAATTATGTGACTAATGAGAATCATCACATATGTAAATGATATGCCTGAGACTCATCAAATATGTAAATGATCTGACTGAGACTCATCACATATGTAAATGATGTGACTAATGAAACTCATCACATATGTAAATGATCTGCCTATTGAGACTCATTACACATGTAAATGATGTGACTAATGAGACTCATCACATATGTAATTGATGTGACTAATGAGACTCATCATATATGTAAATGATGTGACTAATGAGAATCATCACATATGTAAATGATCTGCCGAATGAGACTCATCACATATTTAAATGATCTGACTGAGACTCATCACATATGTAAATGATGTGACAAATGAAACTCATCACATATGTAAATGATGTGGCTGAGACTCATCACATATGTAAATGATGTGACTAAGGAGTCTCATCACATATGTAAATGATGTGACTAGTGAGACTCATCACATATTTAAATGATGTGACTAATGAAACTCATCACATATGTAAATGATCTGCGTAATGAAACTCATTACATATGTAAATGTGACTGAGACTCATCACATATGTAAATGATGTGACTAATGAGACCCATCATATATGTAAATGATGTGACTAATGAGAATCATCACATATGTACTTGATCTGCCTAATCAGACTTATATCATATGTAAATGATCTGACTGAGACTCATCACATAAGTGAATGATGTGACTAATGAGACTCATCCCATATGTAAATGATGTGACTAAAGAGACTCATCACACATGTAAATGATGTAACTTAGACTCATCGTATATGTAAATTATGTTACTGAGACTCATCATATATGTAAATTATGTGACTAAAGAGAATCATCATTTATGTAAATAATACGACTAATGAGACTTATCACATATGTAAAGGATATTACTAATGAGACTCATCCCATATGTAAATGATGTGACTAAAGAGACTCATCACACATGTAAATGATGTAACTTAGACTCATCGTATATGTAAATTATGTTACTAAGACTCATCATATATGTAAATTATGTGACTAATGAGAATCATCATTTATGTAAATGATATGCCTAATGAAACACATCACATATGTAAATGATGTGACTAATGAGACTCATTACATATGTAAATGATGTGACTGAGTCTCATCATATATGTTAATTATGTGACTAATGAGAATCATCACATATGTAAATGATCTGTCTTATGAGACTCACCACATATGTAAAGGATCTGACTGAGAATCATCACATATGTAAATGATGTGTCTAATTGAGACTAATCACATATGTAAATGATGTGAGTAATGAGAATCATCAGATATGTAAAGGATGTGACTAATGAGACTCATCACATATGTAAATGATGTGACTAATGAGACTAATCACATATGTAAATGATGTGACTAATGAGACTCATCACATATGTAAATGATCTGACAGAGACTCATCACATATGAAAATGGTGTGACTAATGAGGCTCATCACATATGTAAATGATGTGACTAAGCAGATTCATCACATATGTAAATGATCTGACTGAGACTCATTACATATGTAAATGATGTGACTAATGAGACTCATCACATATGTAAATGATGTGACTAATGAGACTCATCACATATGTAAATGATTTGACTGAGACTCATCACATATGTAAATGATGTGACTAATTAGACTCACCTTATATGTAAAATATGTGACTAATGAGACTCATCATATATGTAAATTATGTGATTGTGACTCATCACATATGTAAATGATGTGACTAATTGAGACTCATCACATATGTAAATGATGTGACTGAGACTCATCACATATGTAAATTATGTGACTGAGACTCATCACATATATAAATGATCTGCCTAATGAGACTCATCACATATGTAAATGGTCTGCCGAATGAGCCTCATCACATATGTAAATGATGTGACTAATGAGACTCATCACATATGTAAATGATGTGACTGAGACATCACATATGTAAATGATCTGACTGAGACTCATCACATATGTAAATGATGTGAAAAATGAAATATCACATATGTAAATGATCTGCTGAATGAGCCTCATCACATATGTAAATGATTTGACTAATGAGACTCATCACATATCTAAATGGTCTGGCTAATGAGACTCATCATATATGTAAATGATGTGACTAATGAGACTAATCACATATGTAAATGATGTGACTAATGAGACTCATCACACATGCAAATGATCTGACTGAGCCTCATTACATATATAAATGATGTGACTAATGAGACTCATCACATATGTTAATGATCTGCCTAATGAAACTCTTCACATATGTAAATGATCTGCCAAATGAGACTCATCACATATGTAAACATCTGACTCAGACTTATCACATATGTAAATTATGTAACTAATGAGACTCATCACATATGTAAATGATGTGACTAATGAGATTCATCACATAATGTAAAGGATGTGAATAATGAGACTCATCACATATGTAAATGATCTGACTGAGACTCATCACATATTTAAATGACGTTACTAATGAGACTCATCACATATGTAAATGATGTGACGAATGAGACTCATCACATATGTAAATGATGTGACTAATGAGACTCATCACATATGTAAATGATGTGACTGAGACTCATCACAGATGTAAATGATGTCACTAATGAGACTCACCACATATGTAAATGATGTGACTGAGACTCATCACATATGTAAATGATGTGACTAATTAGACTCATCACATATGTAAATGATGTGACTAGTCAGACTCATCACATATGTAAATGATGTGACTTATGAGACTCATCACACATGTAAATGATGTGACTAATGAGACTCATTACATATGTAAATGATCTGACTGAGAATCATCACATATGTAAATGATGTGACTACTGAGACTCATCACATATGTAAATGATGTGACTAATGAGACCCATCACATATGTAAATGATGTGACTCGTGAGAATCATTCTAGATGTAAATGATATGCCTAATAAGACTCATCACTTATGTAAATGATGTGACTAATGAAATGCATCACATATGTAAATGATCTGCCTAATGAGACTCATCACATATGTAAATGATGTGACTAATGATACTCATCACATATGCAAATGATGTGACTAGGGAGACTCATCACATATGTAAATGATCTGCCTAATGAGACTCATCACATATGTAAATGATGTGACTAATGATACTCATCACATATGCAAATGATGTGACTAGGGAGACTCATCACATATGTAAATGATCTGCCTAATGGGACTCATCACATATGTAAAGGATCTGCCCTGAGACTCCCCAAATATGTAAATGATATGACTAATGAGACTACTCGCATATGTAAATGATGTGACTGAGACTCATCACATATGTAAATGACGTGACTAATGAGACTCATCACATACGTAAATGATGTGACTAGTGAGACTTATCACATATGTAAATGATGTGACTAATTAAACTCATCACATATGTAAATTATGTGACTAGTGAGACTCATCACATATGTAAATGATGTGACTAATGAAACTCATCACATATGTAAATGATCTACCTAATGGGACTCATCACATATGTAAATGATGTGACTAATGAGACTCATCACATATGTACAAATCCAAAACTCAGAGCTGCTGTTAGTTGAGGTAGGATACTCACGCTAAAACACTAGTAAAACTCAGTCCAAAAGATGTGACTTTCCAATGAGCAATAAAATGAAAGTAGAAATTCAAACAAATAAATCCATGTAAGTTAGCAAATTGTTTATTCCAAACGAAAGCCAGCCAAAGGCTTCTTCAGACTCTTTACACAAACTAAAACTTTGAACATCACTTTTAAAACCAACAAAAGCTTGTGATAGGATCTCTATAATCACATGTTTCCTTCATTTAAAAATACAGTAACCCATTAAACTCAGTTCCATGAATGTTACCTTGTTCAGCTAAGAAAAATACTGGTATATTAAAAGTAAGAACTGAATAGTTCAAAATAAACATACATAAAAACATACATAAAAACATACATAAAAATGCATCGTGCCCAAGCATACATTATATTATATTAAACAATTGAGTATATCTCAGAGCCTTGTCATATTTACTTATCATCTCATGGTGCTTTAGGAAAATCTCAGACTGAACTTTCAGGCAGTATATATCAAAAAGCTATTTCAGACTTGGTTAGTATAACCCAAACTGCTTGTAATGCACATATTTACAAAGTGTGACTTTAGATATTTCCGTGTTTTACTGGAAGTTCATACTATCCAGAGTAGACTCAGAAACAGTCAACAATTACAGGTGGTTAAAACTTGTATCACATTAGTTGGCTATTCTAGTATAAATCAAAAGTTAAAACAGTTTTTCAAAATTACTTATTTTCTGCAGACTCTGAAACGCTTTTAAAAATCACAGCACAACAAAGTATTCCTTTATGTATGTGCCTGGTTAATTCTTGAATGCAAAACAAAGAACTACTGAATGCGTGCTCATTACCATAGCGTTCATAAAATAAACATTGTGTCTATTTAAAAAGCCGATTAGGCTTACAACAGGCATAAGTACATGACGAGCTTTGCAATAGCTGTCCATTAGTTCATGCCTTAGTCTCTTCAATCTCCGTTAATAAACAGGGACATTTGACATTTCAGGATGTGAATGTAACTTACAAAAATGTGGGTGGAAGAATGCTTCAACAATAACTAAGCAACAAAAGCGTCTATATGGAAACAGAGCAATATCTTAATAATTAACTTGACTCTCGACAGATCCACAATGGTGGAAATAAGCACACTGACTTAAGCAACCATTAATTGCACTTTATAATTGTTACATCCTTGATACCCAAATTTAAAATATGGACATTGTGAAATGTTAAAACTCTTATGTGGTGAAGCGGAAAATATAGGGAAGGAATACATGAGGGGAAGGGAAAATGGGAAGTATTTTGGCACATATATTCTGTTAATCCCGAATGGCATCCTGAGGTGTCTTACATTAGTTTTATAAACAGTACTTTTGAATACTAAATATATGTGTGCAAAGATTCATTTCTTATG
Source organism: Protopterus annectens (assembly GCF_019279795.1). NCBI lineage: Eukaryota > Metazoa > Chordata > Ceratodontiformes > Protopteridae > Protopterus > Protopterus annectens. The sequence continues at coordinate 502,525,567 of NC_056742.1, forward strand.
ACAAATGTTGAAAGTATATGAAATGCCTACAATATGTCTGAGTATATAGATAGGTCATCTACACCATGGTCATAATGTTGTGAGGAAAATGTACATAACTAATGTGGAATTTAGAACAGTTAGTGGGAGATCTCTTTACCTGAATCTTCTACTTTTCAAAATGGCTTTATTTGGATTTTATCGTTAAGGCCTGGTGGTTTATCGGACCTTAATCTTATGATCCATCTTGTTTCTTGTTCTAAAGTTCTGTTAATTAGATCACCACCTCTGAATCCTTCATACACACATTGAATGGCACAGAACTTAAAGGAATGACTGGTACCAGTTGAACTTTTATGTCTAGCCAATGCATTGGTTTCTGTACCTACTCTAAGGTGATGCGTGTGTTCCTAATCCTCTCCTTAAATGATCTATTTGTTTTCCCTATGTAGTAACTATTACATCCTAAACATTTAGCCATATATATGACATTTTTACTTTCACAGTTGGTGTTAGTGTTAAAATTGTAAATGCGTCCTGTAGTAGGGTGCTCAAAACTAGTTTCTTTATTAATATAAATACATTGATACCACGGACTTCTTAAAATTTACTGCAAACTTCTCAGTTAGCAATCTTCCATTTTTGGACGTGGAAGTATTTAGAATGACCAATGGTATGATTAACACAACTATTTATAGGAAAGATTGCCAAAGAAACAATATATTACATAGACAAAGTATGCATCCCGGCCATGTATTTCAAAACGTCCTTAAAGGACAATTTATGAGGGTATCTAGATTGAATCCACAACAAGAAACTTATGTTTCAGGAATAGAGGACATGAAGGAGAGATTTCTGGAGAGAGGTTACAAAGAAAAAGAAATATTAGACACTATTAACACAGTGGAGACCTTAAGAACAAGTACTGCGAAACCATATTTTATGGCACATGAAGCAATGACCACTAGCTCAGGTTCCCCTAGGAATGAAGTTAGAGCTAACCTTACTTTTAGTAAATGAGCCTGCAAGTGAAAAGCATTATGAAGAAACACTGGGGTATTTTGAATTCAGATATAGAAGTTAGTGAGATTGCTGGCCCCACACCTCGTATAGCTTATAAAAACCTTCCCAATCTGAAGAGTATCCTATGTAGACCAAGACATCCACTAGTTAACAGGTTGACAGTGAATAGAAACACAGTACCCTGTGGTCATTGCAATCAATGTATTTATATTAATAAAGAAACTAGTTTTGAGCACCCTACTACAGGACGATTTACAATTTTAACACTAACACCAACTGTGAAAGTAAAATGTCATATATATGGCTAAATGTTTAGGATGTAATAGTTACTACATAGGAAAACAAATAGATCATTTAAGGAGAGGATTAGGGAACACACGTGCCACCTTAGAGTAGGTACAGAAACCAATGCATTGGCTAGACATAAAAGTTCAACTGGTACCAGTCATTCCTTTAAGTTCTGTGCCATTCAATGTGTGTATGAAGGATTCAGAGGTGGTGATCTAATTAACAGAACTTTAGAACAAGAAACAAGATGGATCATAAGATTAAGGTCCGATAAACCACCAGGCCTTAACGATAAAATCCAAATAAAGCCATTTTTGAAAAGTAGAAGATTACGCAGGTAAAGAGATCTCCCACTAACTGTTCTAAATTCCACATTAGTTATGTACATTTTCCTCACAACATTATGACCATGGTGTAGATGACCTATCTATATACTCAGACATATTGTAGGCATTTCATATACTTTCAACATTTGTCATAAGAAATGAATCTTTGCACACATATATTTAGTATTGAAAAGTACTGTTTATAAAAACTAATGTAAGACACCTCAGGATGCCATTCGATTAACAGAATATATGTGCCAAAATACTTCCCATTTTCCCCTTTCCCCCTCATGTATTCCTTCCCTATATTTTCCGCTTCACCACATAAGAGTTTTAACATTTCACAATGTCCATATTTTAAATTTGGGTATCAAGGATGTAACAATTATAAAGTGCAATTAATGGTTGCTTAAGTCAGTGTGCTTATTTCCACCATTGTGGATCTGTCACGAGAGTCAAGTTAATTATTAAGATATTGCTCTGTTTCCATATAGACGTTTTGTTGCTTATTGTTGAAGCATTCTTCCACCCACATTTTTGTAAGTTACATTCACATCCTGAAATGTCAAATGTCCCTGTTTATTAACGGAGATTGAAGAGACTAAGGCATGAACTAATGGACAGCTATTGCAAAGCTCGTCATGTACTTATGCCTGTTGTAAGCCTAATCGCCTTTTTAAATAGACACAATGTTTATTTTTATGAGCAGCTATGCGTAAATGCGCACAGTAGCGTTCTTTGTTTTGCATTCAAGAATTAACCAGGCACATCTGGCCAAGGAATACTTTGTTGTGCTGTGATTTTAAAAAGCGATTCAGAGTCAGGAGAAAATAAGAAATTTTGAAAAACTGTTTTAACTTTTGATTTATACTAGAATAGCCTAACTAATGTGATACAAGTTTTAACCACCTGTAATTGTTGACTGTTTCTGAGTCTACTCTGGATAGTATGAACTTCCAGTAAAACACGGAAATATCTAAAGTCACACTTTGTAAATATGTGCATTACAAGCAGTTTGGGTTATACTAACCAAGTCTGAAATGGCTTTTTGATATATACTGCCTGAAAGTTCAGTACGAGATTTTCCTAAAGCACCATGAGATGATAAGTAAATATGACAAGGCTCTGAGATATACTCAATTGTTTAATATAATATAATGTATGCTTGGGCACCGATGCATTTTTATGTATGTTTTTATGTATGTTTTTATGTATGTTTATTTTGAACTATTCAGTTCTTACTTTTAATATACCAGTATTTTTCTTAGCTGAACAAGGTAACATTCATGGAACTGAGTTTAATGGGTTACTGTATTTTTAAATGAAGGAAACATGTGATTATAGAGATCCTACCACAAGCTTTTGTTGGTTTTAAAAGTGATGTTCAAAGTTTTAGTTTGTGTAAAGAGTCTGAAGAAGCCTTTGGCGAAAGCGCTTACTCGTTTGGAATAAACAATTTGCTAACTTACATGGATTTATTTGTTTGAATTTCTACTTTCATTTTATTATTCATCACATATGTAATTGATCTGCCTAATGAGACTCATCCCGTATGTAAATGGTGTGACTAATGAGAGTCATTACATATGTAAATGATGTGACTAATGAGACTCATCATATAGGTAAATGACGTGACTAATGAGAATCATCACATATGTAAATGATCTGCCTTATTAGACTCATCACGTATGTACATTTTCTGACTGAGACTCATCACATATGTAAATGATGTGACTAATGAGACTCATCGCATATGCAAATGATGTGGCTAATGAGACTCATCACATATGTAAAGAATGTGACTAATGAGACTCATCACATATGTAAATGATGTGACTGAGACTCATCACATATGTAAATGATATGCGTAATGAGACTCATCACATATGTAAATGATCTGACTAATGAGACTCATCACATATGTAAATAATCTGCTGAATGAGCCTCATCACATATGTAAATGATCTGCCTAATGAGACTCATCACATATGTAAATGATGTGACTAATGAGAGTCATCACATATGTAAAGATGTGACTGAAACTCATTACATATGTAAATCATGTGACTAATGAGACTCATCATATATGTAAATGATGTGACTAATGAGACTCATCCCATATGTAATTGATTTGACTAATGAGACTCATCACATATGTAAATCGTTTGACTAATGAGACTCGGGACATATGTAAATTATGTGACTAATGACATGTAAATAATCTGCCGAATGAGACTCATCACATATGTAAATGATGTGACTAATGAGACTCATCACATATGTACATGATGTGACTACTGAAACTCATCTCATATGTAAATGATGTGACTAATGAGACTCATCACACATGTAAATAATCTGCTGAATGAGACTCATCACATATGTAAATGATGTGACTAGTTAGACTCATCACATATGTAAATGATGTGACTAATGAGACTCGTCACATATGTAAATAATGTGACTAATGAGACTCATCACATATGTAAATGATGTGACTAATGAGACTCATCACATATGTAAATGATGTGACTAATGAGATTCATCACATAATGAAAAGGATGTGAATAATGAGACTCATCACATATGTAAATGATCTGACTGAGACTCATCACATATTTAAATGACGTTACTAATGAGACTCATCACATATGTAAATGATGTGACGAATGAGACTCATCACATATGTAAATGATGTGACTAATGAGACTCATCACATATGTAAATGATGTGACTGAGACTCATCACAGATGTAAATGATGTCACTAATGAGACTCATCACATATGTAAATGATGTGACTGAGACTCATCACATATGTAAATGATGTGACTAATTAGACTCCTCACATATGTAAATGATGTGACTAGTCAGACTCATCACATATGTAAATGATGTGACTTATGAGACTCATCACACATGTAAATGATGTGACTAATGAGACTCATTACATATGTAAATGATCTGACTGAGAATCATCACATATGTAAATGATGTGACTACTGAGACTCATCACATATGTAAATGATGTGACTAATGAGAACCATCACACATGTAAATGATGTGACTCGTGAGAATCATTCTAGATGTAAATTATATGCCTAATAAGACTCATCACTTATGTAAATGATGTGACTAAGGAAATGCAGCACATATGTAAATTATGTGACTGAGACTCATCACATATGTAAATGATCTGATTGAGAATCATCACATATATAAATGATGTGACTAATGAGACTCATCACATATGTAAATGATGAGACTAATGAGACTCATCACATATGTAAATGATCTGCCTAATGAGACTCATCACATATGTAAATGATGTGACTAATGATACTCATCACATATGCAAATGATGTGTCTAGGGAGACTCATCACATATGTAAATGATCTGCCTAATGGGACTCATCACATATGTAAAGGATCTGCCCTGAGACTCCCCAAATATGTAAATGATATGACTAATGAGACTACTCGCATATGTAAATGATGTGACTGAGACTCATCACATATGTAAATGACGTGACTAATGAGACTCATCACATATGTAAATGATGTGACTAGTGAAACTTATCACATATGTAAATGATGTGACTAATTAAACTCATCACATATGTAAATTATGTGACTAGTGAGACTCATCACATATATAAAGGATGTGACTAATGAAACTCATCACATATGTAAATGATCTACCTAATGGGACTCATCACATATGTAAATGATGTGACTAATGAGACTCATCACATATGTAATTGATCTGCCTAATGAGACTCATCCCGTATGTAAATAGTGTGACTAATGAGAGTCATTACATATGTAAATGATGTGACTAATGAGACTCATCATATATGTAAATGATGTGACTAATGAGACTCATCATATATGTAAATGATGTGACTAATGAGAATCATCACATATGTAAATGATCTGCCTTATTAGACTCATCACGTATGTAAATTATCTGACTGAGACTCATCACATGTAAATGATGTGACTAATGAGACTCATCACATATGCAAATGATCTGCCTAATGAGACTCATCCCGTATGTAAATGGTGTGACTAATGAGAGTCATTACATATGTAAATGATGTGACTAATGAGACTCATCATATATGTAAATGATGTGACTAATGAGAATCATCACATATGTAAATGATCTGCCTTATTAGACTCATCACGTATGTAAATTATCTGACTGAGACTCATCACATATGTAAATGATGTGACTAATGAGACTTATCGCATATGCAAATGATGTGGCTAATGAGACTCATCACATATGTAAAGAATGTGACTAATGAGACTCATCACATATGTAAATGATGTGACTGAGACTCATCACATATGTAAATGATATGCGTAATGAGACTCATCACATATGTAAATGATCTGAATAATGAGACTCATCACATATGTAAATAATCTGCTGAATGAGCCTCATCACATATGTAAATGATCTGCCTAATGAGACTCATCACATATGTAAATGATGTGACTAATGAGAGTCATCACATATGTAAAGATGTGACTGAAACTCATTACATATGTAAATCATGTGACTAATGAGACTCATCATATATGTAAATGATGTGACTAATGAGACTCATCCCATATGTAATTGATTTGACTAATGAGACTCATCACATATGTAAATCGTCTGACTAATGAGACTCGGGACATATGTAAATTATGTGACTAATGACATGCATCCCACATGTAAATAATCTGCCGAATGAGACTCATCACATATGTAAATGATGTGACTAATGAGACTCATCACATATGTACATGATGTGACTACTGAAACTCATCTCATATGTAAATGATGTGACTAATGAGACTCATCACACATGTAAATAATCTGCTGAATGAGACTCATCACATATGTAAATGATGTGACTAGTTAGACTCATCACATATGTAAATGATGTGACTAATGAGACTCATCACATATGTAAATAATGTGACTAATGAGACTCATCACATATGTAAATGATGTGACTAATGAGACTCATCACATATGTAAATGATGTGACTAATGAGATTCATCACATAATGAAAAGGATGGGAATAATGAGACTCATCACATATGTAAATGATCTGACTGAGACTCATCACATATTTAAATGACGTTACTAATGAGACTCATCACATATGTAAATGATGTGACGAATGAGACTCATCACATATGTAAATGATGTGACTAATGAGACTCATCACATATGTAAATGATGTGACTGAGACTCATCACAGATGTAAATGATGTCACTAATGAGACTCATCACATATGTAAATGATGTGACTGAGACTCATCACATATGTAAATGATGTGACTAATTAGACTCATTACATATGTAAATGATCTGACTGAGAATCATCACATATGTAAATGATGTGACTACTGAGACTCATCACATATGTAAATGATGTGACTAATGAGAACCATCACACATGTAAATGATGTGACTCGTGAGAATCATTCTAGATGTAAATTATATGCCTAATAAGACTCATCACTTATGTAAATGATGTGACTAAGGAAATGCAGCACATATGTAAATTATGTGACTGAGACTCATCACATATGTAAATGATCTGACTGAGAATCATCACATATATAAATGATGTGACTAATGAGACTCATCACATATGTAAATGATGAGACTAATGAGACTCATCACATATGTAAATGATCTGCCTAATGAGACTCATCACATATGTAAATGATGTGACTAATGATACTCATCACATATGCAAATGATGTGTCTAGGGAGACTCATCACATATGTAAATGATCTGCCTAATGGGACTCATCACATATGTAAAGGATCTGCCCTGAGACTCCCCAAATATGTAAATGATATGACTAATGAGACTACTCGCATATGTAAATGATGTGACTGAGACTCATCACATATGTAAATGACGTGACTAATGAGACTCATCACATATGTAAATGATGTGACTAGTGAGACTTATCACATATGTAAATGATGTGACTAATTAAACTCATCACATATGTAAATTATGTGACTAGTGAGACTCATCACATATATAAAGGATGTGACTAATGAAACTCATCACATATGTAAATGATCTACCTAATGGGACTCATCACATATGTAAATGATGTGACTAATGAGACTCATCACATATGTAATTGATCTGCCTAATGAGACTCATCCCGTATGTAAATAGTGTGACTAATGAGAGTCATTACATATGTAAATGATGTGACTAATGAGACTCATCATATATGTAAATGATGTGACTAATGAGACTCATCATATATGTAAATGATGTGACTAATGAGAATCATCACATATGTAAATGATCTGCCTTATTAGACTCATCACGTATGTAAATTATCTGACTGAGACTCATCACATATGTAAATGATGTGACTAATGAGACTTATCGCATATGCAAATGATGTGGCTAATGAGACTCATCACACATGTAAAGAATGTGACTAATGAGACTCATCACATATGTAAATGATGTGACTGAGACTCATCACATATGTAAATGATATGCGTAATGAGACTCATCACATATGTAAATGATCTGACTAATGAGACTCATCACATATGTAAATAATCTGCTGAATGAGCCTCATCACATATGTAAATGATCTGCCTAATGAGACTCATCACATATGTAAATGATCTGACTGAGACTCATCACATATGTAAATGATGTGACTAATGAGACTCATCACATATGTAAATGATGTGACTAATGAGAGTCATTGCATATGTAAATGATGTGACTAATGAGACTCATCATATATGTAAATGATGTGACTAATGAGAATCATCACATATGTAAATGATCTGCCTTATTAGACTCATCACGTATGTAAATTATCTGACTGAGACTCATCACATATGTAAATGATGTGACTAATGAGACTCATCACATATGCAAATGATGTGGCTAATGAGATTCATCACATATGTAAAGAATGTGACTAATGAGACTCATCACATATGTAAATAATGTGACTGAGACTCATCACATATGTAAATGATATGCGTAATGAGACTCATCACATATGTAAATGATCTGACTAATGAGACTCATCACATATGTAAATAATCTGCTGAATGAGCCTCATCACATATGTAAATGATCTGCCTAATGAGACTCATCACATATGTAAATGATATGACTGAGAGTCATCACATATGTAAATGATGTGACTAATGAGACTCATCACATATGTAAATGATGTGACTAATGAGAGTCATCACATATGTAAAGATGTGACTGAAACTCATTACATATGTAAATCATGTGACTAATGAGACTCATCATATATGTAAATTATGTGACTAATGAGACTCATCCCGTATGTAATTGATTTGACTAATGAGACTCATCACATATGTAAATCATTTGACTAATGAGACTCGGGACATATGTAAATTATGTGACTAATGACATGCATCCCACATGTAAATAATCTGCCGAATGAGACTCATCACATATGTAAATGATGTGACTAATGAGACTCATCACATATGTACATGATGTGACTACTGAAACTCATCTCTTATGTAAATGATGTGACTAATGAGACTCATCACACATGTAAATAATCTGCTGAATGAGACTCATCACATATGTAAATGATGTGACTAGTTAGACTCATCACATATGTAAATGATGTGATTAATGAGACTCATCACATATGTAAATAATGTGACTAATGAGACTCATCACATATGTAAATGATGTGACTAATGAGACTCATCACATATGTAAATTAAATAAAAGTAAACACACCATGCCAAGGCAAAAAATAAAATCCAAAGACAATTTATTGCAATGTCGGTAAGTGCTTTTACATGGAAATACGTGCTTCATCAGACCTCAAAAACAAACTAAAACACCAACCATATACATTCTCCATATCATCAATTACATCAATTAAAACATCAGTTTAATAGAACCCATAAGGATTCTACATCAATTAAGAAGTAACTTCCTATAAACCATATACAAGTATTATGCTTCAAAGTGCAATATACCTGTTAAATCACTTAAAGAGAGCACGTCCCTTCAAAATAGGTTTGATGGAAGTCCTACCATTAATGCCTGGATATTTTTCAGCCTGTAGATGGATTATCCAATGGTGCTCATCTTCTTCTGTGCAATTCCTAAAATCCCCACCTCGTACACTAGGTCTAACCATTTCAACAACCCTAAAGCCAAATACATGATCAAAACCTAATTCTATACAATGTTTGGCTAGCGCATTATGTGAATCATGTCGATTTATCAAATACAAATGTTCCCTAATACGCTGAGCTAGGGACCTATTGGTCTTGCCAATATATAAACAGCCACAGACTTATTACATATGTAAATGATGTGACTAATGAGCCTCATCACATATGTAAATGATCTGACTGAGACTCATCACATATGTAAGTGATATGTCTAATGAAACTCATCACATATGTAAATGATCTGACTAATGAGACTCATCACATATGTAAATTATGGAAGCAAATATGGCATGGTAATTCAGAGACATATAAATCCAGAGGTAGGAGTCACAGTGTTGCTCAGTTATAAATGCCAGGATTTCTCTGTGTTTATAGGAGCTTCATTCATGTTACAATGCTTGGAATAGGAAAAGCAGCCATAGCTGAGCAAGTGTTATTGGCTACTATCAGAGCAAGTGCCCACTTTGCTGCATGTTGTCAGAACAAGTGTCCATAGTGCTGCATGTTGTCGGAGCAAGTGTCCACAGTGCTGCATGTTGTCAGAGCAAGTATCCACAATGCTGCTTGCTGTCAGAGCAAGTGCCCACATTGCTCCATACTGTCAGAGCAAGTGTCCACAGTGCTGTATGTTGTCAGAGCAAGTGTCCACATTGCTCCCTGCTTCCAGAGCAAGTGTCCACAGTGCTGCATGTTGTCAGAGCAAGTGTCCACAGTGCTGCATGCTGTCAGAGCAAGTGTCCACACTGCTGCATGCTGTCAGAGCAAGTGTCCACAGTGCTGCATGCTATCAGAGCAAGTGTCAACAGTGCTGCATACTGTTACAGCTAGTGTCCATGGTGCTGCATGCTGTTGAAGCAAGAGCCCACAGTGCTGCATACTGTCACAGCTAGTGTCCACAGCGCTGTATGCTGTCAGAGCCAGTGCCCACAGTATTGCATGCTGTCAGAGCAAGTGCCCACAGTGCTGCATGCTGTCAGAGCAAGTGCCCATAGTGCTGCATGCTGTCAGAGCAAGTATCCACAGTGCTGTATGTTGTGAGAGCAAGTGTCCACAGTGCTGCATGTTGTCAGAGCAAGTGTCCACAGTGCTGCATGTTTTCAGAGCAAGTGTCCACAGTACTGCATGCTGTCAGAGCAAGTGTCTACAGTGTGTATGTTATCAGAGCAGGTGTCCACAGTGTGCATGTTGTCAGAGCAAGTGTCCACAGTGCTGCATTTTGTCAGAGCAAGTGTCCACAGTGCTGCTTGCTGTTAGAGCAGGTGTCCACAGTGCTGCTTGCTGCCAGAGCAAGTGTCCACAGTGCTACATGCTGTCAGGGCAAGTGTCCACAGTTTGTATGTTGTCAGAGCAAGTTTCCACAGTATTGCATGCTGTCAGAGCAAGTGTCTACAATGAACAGTGTTGCATGCTGTCATCTTCTGATTGCAGATGGGTTTATTACCAGCTGACATATCATCCCCTCCACAACCAAGACATTGTTGACTGCAACCATCTTGATAGAGACACCATACAGGAGTTGATAAACCTGCATCACCAACACATGGAACAAACTGGGAATGTGCAGACTGCTTGTCTCAGTGGATATGAAGGCTTGTATAACTTTGACGATCCTTGCTACATAACCATTTAGCATCTGAGAATGGAAACAATAGGAATTTCCTAGGCATCAGCATTATATATCCTATGTGCCAGATCCTTGCTATGATACTGCACATGTACAAAGCACTGCATCTGATTTTAACTGATGTAAATGGCAATTCTGTGTTTTCCATAAGCTCCAAAGTAATAACTATAGAGTACCTGCTGCCAGATGACTTCAGCATTCAGACCTTACTGTCCATGATGATGTTCAACCTCACAATGTTTAGAAACAGACATTGGCATGACATCAGAGGCTTGGTTCTGTCAACAAGTGACCTTTTCCCAAGATCAGTGGGAGCACGCCTGCAGTGAGTGGGAGGTTTGTGAAAGTGATGAAAGAAAAAAGTCTTGGTTATGTGAAAATGTAAAAAACATCACCTGCAGAAAAGCTATTTAAACTGTGAAGAAAATGCTGTGTAAAGAAAAACGACTGTATGCTTCTGTATGAGAAAGGCAACGTATGTGGTAATGAGTGATCTCAATTACTTTTTGTGCTATAAGATACCTTATGTATGTTTGCATGTATATTCATTTTCCAGTAGAGTAAATCCAGTTAATGTTTACTAAACTTTATTAGTAGACTGAAACTAAAAGATGAATGACACTTCTGACTCAAAATTAAAAAAATAAAATGCTTTTTGAAGAGTGGTGGTACTCCTGGTGCAGAGAGCATATATGAACTGCAGAGGGCAATGCAGCCTAAAATAACAAGTGGAATATCTATCTATATATATATTTTTTTTTTCTAATGTAAAATGGACAGAGGAGCACATCTAATTTAAATGGAGATTATGAGTGTCTAGTAACCATTGTGCTATGCAAGAAAATATATTTTGACCAAGCAATGAAAATACTAGAAAATATTAAAAGTTGCATTTCCATTTTTATTGTATAAATGTTTTGTTTTTTACCTCTCTAAAGGTACTTTAAAGTTTTAATTTCTATTTACCTGCTAAATGTGACCAAACATGTTTCCAAATGAGAATCAAGGTAAGTATCAGCTTTATAAAATAAGGTAAGTATTAGCTTTACAAAATAAGGTAAGTATTAGCTTTATGAAATAAGGTAAGTATTAGCTTTATGAAATAAGTTAAGTATTAGCTTTATGAAATAAGGTAAGTATTAGCTTTACGAAATAAGGTAAGTATTAGCTTTATAAATCAAGGTAAGTATTAGCTTTACAAAATAAGGTAAGTATTAGCTTTATGAAATAAGGTAAGTATTAGCTTTACGAAATAAGGTAAGTATTAGCTTTATAAAATAAGGTAAGTATTAGCTTTACGAAATAAGGTAAGTATTAGCTTTATGAAATAAGGTAAGTATTAGCTTTATGAAATAAGTTAAGTATTAGCTTTATGAAATAAGGTAAGTATTAGCTTTATAAAACAAGGTAAGTATTAGCTTTATGAAATAAGGTAAGTATTAGCTTTATGAACTAAGTTAAGTATTAGCTTTATGAAACAAGGTAAGTATTAGCTTTATGAAATAAGTTAAGTATTAGCTTTATAAAATAAGGTAAGTATTAGCTTTATAAAACAAGGTAAGTATTAGCTTTATGAAATAAGGTAAGTATTAGCTTTATAAAACAAGGTAAGTATTAGCTTTATGAAATAAGGTAAGTATTAGCTTTATGAAATAAGTTAAGTATTAGCTTTATGAAATAAGGTAAGTATTAGCTTTATGAAATAAGTTAAGTATTAGCTTTATAAAATAAGGTAAGTATTAGCTTTATAAAACAAGGTAAGTATTAGCTTTATGAAATAAGGTAAGTATTAGCTTTATGAAATAAGGTAAGTATTAGCTTTATGAAATAAGTTAAGTATTAGCTTTATGAAACAAGGTAAGTATTAGCTTTATGAAATAAGTTAAGTATTAGCTTTATAAAATAAGGTAAGTATTAGCTTTATGAAATAAGGTAAGTATTAGCTTTATGAAACAAGGTAAGTATTAGCTTTATGAAATAAGGTAAGTATTAGCTTTATGAAATAAGGTAAGTATTAGCTTTATGAAACAAGGTACATATTAGCTTTATAAAATAAACTATTGCAGCAGCACATTGTGTGCCCCAGGTTTCAAAGTATGACAGAAAATGACCAAGTTCCGGTCAAGATCATGCCAAGTTTATGCTGTTAGACTTGGACCCACATGCAGACTCCTTTGTAACACAATACGATTCAGGTGTTCTTTTGTCATCCAGCCTTGGCAGTAGAAATAAAAGGAACTTTTCTCTTTGAAAGGCAATAGAAAAGCTTTTCCAAGCAAAATTCATGGAAAGCTATACAGCTGTAAAGTGAATTGTCAGGGATATTGTGCTTCCTAGCAAAAATAATCAAATTGTTAGAAAACATTCAGTTTATGTGGAACAACAATAACAACAACACCAATAATGAATGTATACGGACTGCCCTGTGAAATCCATCCTTCAGATGTCAGATTGTCAACTGTCCTTGTGGTGGCAGATCTCCAAAAAGTAATGAGGAATAGTTAAAATGCAGAGCAAAATCCATATGGAATAAGTATCTATCCTGTCATACACTTGGAATTTTAAAAAAGCCGAGCAGCAATGTATGTTTCTCGGCCTCTTCTCTGAATGACCAAAGCGTAACATACCATTCACAGCCTGTTATTAATGATCTTACTGATACCAAATACACCATCATGGCATGTTACACTACCATGAATCTCACTGCACATATTTTTCACACTGTGGCTGCACCCCCTGCACTTGCCAATATGTGAGGGTCTGCTTATACACCACCAGCCTCTATATATATTACCTCTGAGGCCGACCAATTCAGAGGAAAGGTAAAACATGTATTTCCATTACTTTTCCATTGGAATAATCTTGAAGGAAAACTATACAGAAATTGGGGGTGTAAGGGCAATGCGCCCACACTGCATGTTGTGTGAGAGTGTGTGTGCTTGTGTTTGGAACTGTAATAGAACTTTAAATATGCATTTAAATTTTGCTGATAATGTCCATAAGCTGTCCAGTCTTATCAATATGCATGCTGGGCTTCAGGAAGTTTGACAGTGATCAAGTCAAGTAGAACCATTTTTTTAGTGGTCCATAGATGCTTGTTGGATTTTTTGTACATTAATTTTGGTGCCCCCTCATCCACATTCTGCCATGTTGTATCACAGCCCATCACTCTCCACAGGAAGGACAATAAGGGCATCATGGTACATCAAGATCTTTGCACTCTGGTATACTTTTCCCTTTTGACCTATCTTAACTCTTTAACACCTGCTGACAGTCAGTTAATGAGGTGTTACATTCCTGACTGTTAGTAGTTTGGACAGAAACTGTATGGATCTCACAGTCAATGAAGCTTTAAATGTCAGAAAAATCTTTTCAACTGAACAAGTAAACCAGCAGTGAGAGAGAGATGCCTGAGACTGTTTATGTTTGCTATGCCAACTTTATGGAATCCAGCCCTTAATAATCTTAAATTATTTTGGAAAGTTATTCTTTATGCATATAGAGTTTTCTTTGTGTGTGTGTGTGTGTGTGTGTGTGTGTGTGTGTGTGTGTGTGTGTGTGTGTGTGTGTGTGTGTGTGTGTGTGTGTGTGTCTGTGTGTGCTTTTTTGTTCAAATTTTGAAACTATTTTATGTATATATTTTTCTTTCTAAATGGTAAGCTGCCAACTCTTAACTGTCTCTTGAGGTGGATTTAGAGCCACTTCCTTTCTAAGGTTCGTTTACTTTCTCAAGACTTTCATCACTTGAGACATACAATGACACAGTTCTTAATCTGCCTTACAGCTCTGGGTGTCTATGGATAACTCCTGATTTCCAGTTGCTGCCACTGTGGAATGGACATGTTCTCTCCACAGCTCTGGGTGTCTCCGGATAACTTCTGATTTCCAGTCACTGTCACTGTGGAATGTGCATGTTCTCTCTATCTCTGCATTATATTCTTTCAGGTACTCTAGTATCTTCTCACATCCCCAAAACATGCTGATTGATTAGCTACTCTGAAGTGTCCAAATATATTGCATTTACCTTTGCCATCATGGGTCAGGTCATGGTCATGGCTGAAAAGGATCCATAATGAACAGGGAACACATAAATTAATTAAATACAATCTCTTGGGACAACATTGCTGTGTTATGGTTCAATGATGTCCCCCTCACCAGGCTGGACAAGGAGAAGGTCACTGTCAGCTGCATATCAGGTGCCAGGATTTCAATTATCCCTCCATTGACTGGGTAACATACATGATCTCAGACATGCTCGCCCAGATGTTACTGGACTTTGTCAATGCAAATGCTGCAGAACAAACAGTCTGCACCCCCACAAGGAGCTCAAATGTCCTTGACATAGCACTCACCAACATGAGTGGTCACTGCAGCGCCCCCTGTGTGATGCCTCCCTGGTCAGGTAACTATTTGACCTCACATTCCCAATAGAGCAAAAAAACTATGGAACGTCTCCAAAGCAAACTGCAGCCTACTAACTGATGGTATAAAATGTTTTATACCCTATGCAATCACAGACAATAATGACTCCTATGCAGAAATGTACACAAATGTCTGTATAGACTCAGCTGTACCTGACTGGATTAAAAACAAGCCCTCCTGAAAAAAATAAGCCACCTAGGTGGACATCTAGTGTAAACAGATTGTATAACAAAAGGAAGAAACTGATGTCCAAGAACAAGAGGCACGTGCATCTGCAGAGGAAGAATTCCCTCCACAGATTTAACAGGCAAATCAGAAGTCTTGCAAAGTCC
Source organism: Protopterus annectens (assembly GCF_019279795.1). Lineage (NCBI taxonomy): Eukaryota > Metazoa > Chordata > Ceratodontiformes > Protopteridae > Protopterus > Protopterus annectens. The sequence continues at coordinate 502,541,808 of NC_056742.1, forward strand.
TCCAAAGCTAATTATAAAGCTAAAATCACATCCTTAACCAAGGAGAATAATAAGGCATTCTTTAACTATGTCCAAAATCTAAAAGGAAGTGCCCATCTATGTGCTGAGTTGGTAGTAGATGGTATCACTCACACTATGCCAGAGGAAATTGCCAACCTGCTATCTGACAGATTTGGTGCAAACTTTACTCCACCCCAAAACCCACCAGCCATACCCCCAAAACACACCGGACACAATTTCTCTACCTACTATCTCTATATCTCTATAGATTAAGTAATATCTGTGTTATCCAAGTCCAAAAACATGGCCTCAATGGGACCAGATATTATCCCAGGTTGCTTACTATGCAATCTAAAACAGGACCTAGCTGACCCACTTGCCGTTCTCTTTAACCAAACTGGCTTTGTACCAGCAGAATGGAGAACAGCAACAGTAATTCCCTTGCACAAAGGGAGGAGGCATAACCCTACTCTGGGAACTATAGACACATAAGTCTAACCAGCCTCATCTGCAAGGATATAGAATGGATCATCAGGGACCGTATCAACAAGAACATAGGCAACCTTCAGACTCAAGACCCAACCCAGTTTGGCTTCATTAACATAGGTTATGCTTATTGAACCTGGTAGATTTCTTCGAGAAAGTCACCAAAGTCCTGGATGAAGGTCAGACAGTACATACAGCTATCTGGACCGAGCCAATGCCCATTTGGGCATCATTGAAAAACTCTCCCAGCTAGGTGTTAAATCTTACATCACTAGATGGGTAGCTAATTGGCTCACCAACAGAACACATAACATCAAAGTTGGTGACTCCACTCCTACAAGTAGACCCGTCACCAGTAGCATACAGCAAGGATCTGTACTGGGCCCTTTACTATTTGGAATCTATTTCTAGGAAGTCCAGGCTAAAGTAGATGGTCTTTTGCTTACTAAGTTCACTGATGATTGTAAACTAGGTGCAATCATTGAGTCTCCCAACATCGTTAACGTATTACAGGAGGGGCTAACACAAACAAATGACTGATGCCAAAGTCACAGTCTAAAACTAAATGAAAAAAAGTGCACTATATTCACATTTGGCAAAGCAGAATTCCCCACTAATTGCAATATTGACAGCACCCCTCTAAGGTCAAACCCAGTGGTGCGAGACCTGGGAACACAGGTCGACAGCAATCTGAACTTTGGCCAGCAGGTTACCACGTTGGTAAGGAAAGCCTTCTACATTGTGCATCTCATAAATAAAGACATCATGTCCAGGTCTAAGGATGTTATAACCCCACTTTTCTTGACTCTAATCATACCATTAATAGAGAACAATGCTCCCTTCTGCATGTTTCTCACCAGACACCTGCAGCAACTGGAGAGACCACAGAGGTTTCTCACTAAGAAGATACAGGGCCTTCCAAACATAACCTACATAGATAGACTGAAATCCCTGTCATTGTACTCTATATCATATAGTCTACTAAGAGGCGACTTGTGCCTGGCCTACAGGGCAGTTTCTAACCCTAATCTGATGGAAATGTTGCAGATCCACAAATCAAATAGCACTAGAGTCACACGCTCTTGTGATCTCAACCTTGCCAGTGACATTAACAGAACATTCTGGAGAGACAGGTACGTCTCCCAGAGACTGGCACTGCTCTGGAATAAACTTCCACTTCATGTGAATCAGAGCTCCTCAATTACCTTATTCAAGCACAACCTGGGCAAATGGATGGGTGACCAGAAATTCACCCCAGGGGTGAAACCCATGTCCCTCATGGACAGGGGTAGTGGGTGCTGATCTGTAAAGCATGTACATCTAACCAAGGACAATTGGGGTAACCCGGGATTAACACGGCTACTGGGATTAACATGGCTACCGGGATTAACATGGCTAGACTTATAAAGGCTTTAGGGCTGTTAGCCTAATAACCGCCTATGATCATGTGAACCTATGAAATGACAATAAGTAATGCAGTGGATTTACATAAATAATTATATGACGTTCAACTTTGAATACAGAGACAATGTGACTGAGAGAGAGAGAGAGAGATAGAAAGATCATACAGTTTAGGCTTCTTACCATTATGGTCACACAGAATATTTGCCCATGTTTGAATAGCCTAGGCTTATCTCTTAAATTAAAAGTCATTTATCAAAAGGTTGGTAAAAAGTGACAACAAATCATTATATCCTGAACGCTCCTGGCCATAATATGTGATATGAAGCTGCCTCAGGGTCAGTAAGATTCAGGTCTTTTGACTGATAGTATTTAAAAATAAGATGTCTGTTTCATTTTGATTAAGAATTGATGCTGCAAATGTATTGCAGCCTATTTTGCTCATGATGTCTTACAGCCTGTATTCCAAAATGTATATAAACATTTAGATTAATTGCAAACTTTCCAGCCTTCCAAAAATGTGTTTCTCCATTAAATATTAAGTCATACAGGAAACAAAATAAGTTTCAAGGAACTTGATTTCTTCTTTAAGGCTATATTAGCAAACACACAAGAAAATAAATACACATTTCTAAAAATATACACATTATATATGTTAATATATATTCTAATTCAATGTCTAATAACCTTGGATGTTCCTTCCTTAACTAGGTAGACATTTTGGGTGGGATTTATGAACATTGCGCCTAATGGAAAACATTTAGCACACAAGAGAAATGTATAACAATGTGCAGTGATATCCACAAAGATGGTTACGAGGTGGAGGAAGCCTTTGTATGCAGTCTAACTCACTGTATAGCCATGGTACTTTGTGTATGGAGTGCACATATCAATCTTCCCCATTTAAAACACTGTTTCCTTCTCTTCTTTCTTTGATAAGAAAACTCCTACCAGTAATTTAGTATCTGTGATGCAAGCAAATCTATTAACATGACCAGAAATCCCTGCTGTTTACTGTACAAGGTGGCATAAAAACACAATGCAAACCATTGTTTACACAGTTATCCATTATGTTTATTACCAGCACAGTTTATTTTTTGTTTTCCAAATACTTCCTGTTCCCCCAGATAATGAAAGAATTGGTATAACACTGCAAACATTATCCATTTTCTTGCAGTGCTACCCTGATTATGAATTATAACTCTGTCCTGAGTATGACATCATATCCTGAATATGAATTATAGCTCTGTCCTGAGTATGACATCATACTATATGGAAAATACTCCTAACATTGCTTGACTTTACACCAATGTTGTAACTGTGTACAGTACCCACTATACTAGGTGCAGGTAATGAGTTCTGAAACCAGCTGTGTTCATGAATCTTATTCCTGGTGTGGCATAGCCACTGATGCTATCTAAAGGTCAGCCTTCCCAACAGCTCAGGGTTGTGGGGAATATTTTGTACTACAGGCATTTCACCTGCCTGCAGTACCATTTCTCACAGCCAAGTGGTGCCAACAGTGCCCACAACTGGCCATCCACACAGTGACCCCTCATTTACCAGATGTGAGAATGCATGTTTGACAGGAAACAAAAAAATCACTCATTCATGTGGCCTCACATATCAAAAAATCAGGGAGGCTATACAATAGTGCTGCCCTAATGTACAGCATCCCAATGTCCTTCTCTAAAGCCATTTTTTGTCCTATGCCCAATAGGCAGAACTTGTGGAAAACAACAATAACTGTGCATGTGCACAGCCATTGGCAATTATTCAATTACCCCCCCCCCCCATGCATTCTATATATACTCACGATATGTACGTAATGACAGGTACTGCATCTTACAGGCCAGACATTACCACCATGTTCAGTCAAACAATATTAGAACTAAAAAAAAAATACCCACATAAGAATACCTGTTAAAGCCACAGATAATTTAAGACACTTAATATACCAGATCAGAAGACTATATTACCTAAATGAAGAAACATCGGGTGGTCAGAAAAAAGAAGTAGCAGACGAACTGAGGGAAAAACAGAGTTTGTTAAAGGATATAAAAAAGAAGCATATACACAAGGAAAGAAATAAGAGATCTGATGTGGAGTAATATTTATGCAGAGACAAAAGCCAAACTAATCAATACAAAAAATGCAGCTTCAAAGATATGGAAGAGAAATGCCAAAATACGATGCATTTCATAATAAAAATAAGATTACAAATGGGGGAATTCAAATGAAGGTAAGAATTTCAGAGAGATAAAAGTTCAACGAATAGAAATTGAAGTGCTAGACCATCAGAGAAGTAAAATATTTAAGGTGGAAACCCAGATACAGACAATATCAAACCAAATGGGCCAAGGAGTTTCCATATGGAGGAGCAGCAGATGGAGAGAATGCATCCAAAAAATACATCACAGAGCAATGTTCTGGAACCTTCTATATGAAAGTCTAGTTAGAACTGTGCAGCAAGAGAACGAGCAGGAAACAGAGATGAGAGATGATGCTTTCAGTCCAAAAGAAAATTACCCGTACAGCTGGGTCACACCTGAAGGTGTTTCTACAGTGACCTGTACAGCTGGGTCACACCTGAAGGTGCTTCTACAGTGACCCATACAGCTGGGTCACACCTGAAGGTGTTTCTACAGTGACCCGTACAGCTGGGTCACACCTGAAGGTGTTTCAACAGTGACCGTACAGCTGGGTGACACCTGTAGGTGTTGCTACAGTTACTTCCTACTGACGCCTATAGGCACCAAATATTGCTTGTTTACATGTGCAGTAATAATTTCAAAACCATGCTACATAGAAAGCATTAAAATATTTTATCTTAATGCTTACACAATGGCAAACATGACTGTGTTGATATTTGACCTCTGTCTAGTGCAGCTAAAAATATATTAATTGCTGTTGATATAATATTTCTTTGTATTGTTATACATGTTATTTTTTTTCTAAATATCTGGACAACAAAGTAGCACATAGAGACCTGCTTAGTCTCATATGAAAGCTGGATGAGCAGAATGCTACTAACAGCACATGTGTAACTAGAGTGGTTACTAAGATATTGTAAGTTGTTTACAAAATATTACTAACTTAGTAGTTACTGTCTTTTTACTGTGACTTATAAAATCCATTTTAAAACCTAGAACCTAATGCATTCTACCAGTATAAAAAAGTTTGTGCTGAAAAGTTTGCCATTTACACTTATTCAGTTAAACCTATGGTTCCAGAAATATGAACATTTTTTGAAATGTGAGGATATGCTCCACCCATTGGAAGTTACGATTCAAACTTCCTGAGCTCCATTACTGGAGATGAGTTTAGAAAAGATCTGTTTGATTTTATAGAGCTGGGCAAATAAATTTGGACAGATGAAAGAAACAGCAAACAGTAAATAAGACCAAAATGCTGGAAGACTGATACAACAGATGAACACAGTAATGGGGGCTGTTAAACGAAATCTATGTGATATAAAAAAAAATAAATATGATATACTACTTTGCAGTTAAACTAATAATAGTTAGTGTTTACAGAAAGATGTAGAGTAAACAGGAAAGGAAGAACGTCACCATGGAATCACTGAATAAAAAAAATATATAAAGCATCCAAGACAAGAAGTATTACTGTTAGAAGAATACTGAAAATGAAACAAAGCATAAAAAAAATTTTAAAAAGATAGATGTGATAGAAGCAAAGCATGGATCCAGATTCCGTAAAGCTCAAAGAATCAAGCACATTACTCCGATATCAAAGAGAACTTCTCTAAGGCTAACCTCCTGCTATTAAGTGATAACCTGGCAAAATTTCAAGCCCCCATACACCCTGTGAACACTGCTGCCTATGCAGAACTGTTCACAGAAACCCTGTACAAGCATGTTAATAGTCGCATAGAGGCAGTTGTACCCAACAGGAAGTACAGAACTAACTCAAAAAACAAACCATCCTGGTGGAGTCAAAAAATCAATAGGCTGTATAACAGAAGGAAGAAGATCATGGCAAAAATTAGGAGGTGCAGCGCCAAGCAGGATAAAAGCACTCTCACCAAACTAAACAAATGACTCAGAGGACAAATAATGAAGTATACCAAAGCCAAATTTGAGGAAATTTTGGCCTCCCAGGCCAAGGACAACCACAAAGCATTATTTAGCTATGTCTGCAACCTCAAATGCAATACACAATTATGTGCGCAACTCATTGTAAATGGAGGCATCTATACTGAGCCAGAAGTTATAGCAAACCTCCTGACTGATAAATTCAGCTCCAACTTTACCCCTCTCTCCCACTCAACATTCCCTCAGAAAATACCATCAAATATAACTCCCCCTACTATCACTAGGGAACAGGTGCTCTCTCTAAGACCAAGAACACTGCATCAATGGGCCTAGACAATATCCCAGGATGCCTTCTAAATAGCATGAAACATGACCTATCAGGGCCTCTGGAATTACTGCTTAACTGTAGCCTCCAAACAGGCTTTGTTCCTCGTGAATAGAGAACAGCAACAGCCATCCCTCTGCACAAAGGTAGGCCATCTACAGACCCTAGAAAGTACAGACCCATAACCTTCACTAGTCTTATATGTAAAGATATAGAAAGAATTATTATGGAAATGATCAAGAGGGATATAGTAAACCTCCAGACACTGGACCCAACCCAGTTTGGTTTCGTCAAGGGCAGATCATGCCTACTCAACCTGATGGACTTCTTCAAGAAGGTAACCAAAGTTATGGATGAGGGAAAAATGGTTCATACTGCCTACCTTGACCTGGCCAAGGCATTTAACACAGCACCCCACTTGGGCATTGTTGACAAACTCAAGAGGTTAGGTACAAACTCGTATGTCACCCAGAGGATAGCCAACTGGCTCACAGACAGGACCCGGGAAGTTAGAATTGGGGAGTCCACCTCTACAAAAAGGCTAGTCAGAAGTGGAGGTCCTCAGGGATCAGTCCTAGGACCACTCTTTTTTGGCATTTACTTCTCTAAAGTCAAGGCTAATGTCAGTGGTCTCTGACTAAATTTACAGATGATTGCAAATTAGGAGCTGTCATTGAATCCAGAATTGACACAGATGTTCTCCAGGAGGGGCTGACACAGACATACAACCAGTGTCAGAGCCATGGACTAAAACTAAATGCCAAGAAATGCATAATAGTATCCTTTGCGAAGTCATTCGCCCTTAGTAACTATCATATTGACAACACACCCCTTAGAGCTGACCCAGTAGTCAGGGACTTAGGGACACACATAGATAATAATCTGGCCTTTGACCATCACATGCCTACAGTAGTGAGGATATAAGTCGATGTTGCACAACTTATAAAAAAAGATATGGTATCTAAATCCAAGGAAGTCATTGTTCTACTGTATTCGGCATTCATCAAACCTTTCATTGAGTACAGTGCCTCCCTTGGATATGCACCTAACCAGGCATATCCAACAACTAGAACGTCCACAGAGGTTCCTCACTAAAAGAATGCAGGGCATAAGTAAAATGTCCTCGGCAGACTAGCTTAAGGCCCTATCCTTGTATTCTGTCTCCTATATGCTTTTGAGGGAGAGCTATGCCTGGAATACAGGGCATTGACACACCCCATTCTGATGGACCTCCTGCATATCCACAAAACAAACAGGACCAGAATTACCCATTCTACAGACTTAAACCTTGCCTGTGATATAAATAGGACCTGATGAAGGAAAAAGGTACGTATCCCAGAGACTACCCCATCTATGGAACAGGCTCCCCATCCATGTGAAGCAGAATTCCTCCTAACCCAATTCAAGTGCAACTTGGACAATTGGATGGGGAACAGGAAATTCATCCTTGGTTTGGCACCTATGTCTCTAATGGACACAGACAACCTGTAAATGATTCATCTCCCAGGCCCCTGCTTGTAAATGTTTCATCTGCCAAACCCCTACATACACTTATCGGGGGTATCAGAACTTGCAGAGATTTTAGATGCATGGCTAGGCCTAAAAAGGCCCTTGTGATCATTAGTTTAGTAAACACCTACGGACCTATGAACCTATGACTAACATTGTGATATGTTAATGTACAGCAAGAATGACTGTGGATTTTGCGAAAAGGGTGGACATGGCTGTGGTGAATACATATATTAAGAAGAGGGAGGAGCATAGGGTGGCGTACAAGAGTGGAGGAAGATGCACACAGGTGGATTATATCCTATGTAGGAGGGTCAGTCTGAAGGAGACTGGAGACTGTAAAGTGGTGACAGGGGAAAGTGTAATTAAGCAGCATAGAATGGTGGTCTGTAGGATGATGTTGGTGATCAAGAAGAGGAGGAGTGTGAAAGCAGTGCCAAGGATTAAATGGTGGAAGTTAAAAAAGGGTGATTGTGAGGTGGAGTTCAGAGAAGAGTTAAGACAAGCACTGGGAGGCAGTGAAGAGTTTCCGAATAGCTGGGTATCTACAGCAGAGCTAGTAAGGGAGACGGCTAGAAAGGTGCTAGGTGTGACATCTGGACAGAGGAGGACAAGAAGACCTGATGGTGGAATGAGGAAGTACAGGAGAGTATACAGAGGAAGAGGCTGGTGAAGAAGAAGTGGGACTGTCAAAGAGATGAAGAAAGTAGACCTGAGTATAAGGAGATGAGGAGCATGGCAAAGAGAGAGGTGGTGAAGGCTAAGGATAAGGCATATGGAGAGTTGTATGACAGATTGGACACTAAAGAGGGAGAAAAGGACCTGTACCGATTGGCTAGACAGATGGACAGAGCTGGGAAAGATGTGCAGCAGGTAAGGGTGATAAAGGATAGTGAGGGAAACCTACTCACAAGTGAGGAGAGTGTGGTGAGTAGATGGAAAGAGTACTTTGAAGGGCTGATGAATGAAGAGAATGAGAGAGAGAGAAGGTTGGATGATGTGGGGATAGTGAATCAGGAAGTGAAACAGAATAGTAAGGAGGAAGTAAGGACAGCTATGAAGAGGATGAAGAATGGAAAGGCTGTTGGCCCAGATGACATACCAATGGAAGCATGGAGGTGCTTAGGTGAAATGGCAGTGGAATTTTTAACCAGATTGTTTAATGAAATTTTGGAAAGTCAGAGGATGCCTGAGTAGTGGAGAAAAAGTATTTTGGTACCTATCTTTAAGAATAAGGGTGATGTGCAGAGCTGCAGTAACTACAGAGGGATAAAATTGATCAGTCACAGCTTGAAGTTATGGGAAAGAGTAGTGGAAGCTAGGTTAAGAAGGACGGTGATGATTAGTGATCAGCAGTATGGTTTCATGCCAGGAAAGAGCACTACAGATGCAATATTTGCTCTGAGAGTGTTGGAGAAATACAGAGAAGGTCAGAAGGATTTGCATAGTGTCTTTGTGGACTTAGAGAATGCATATGACAGGGTGCCTAGAGAGGAGTTGTGGTATTGTATGAGGAAGTCGGGAGTGGCAGAGAAGTATGTAAGAGTGGTATAGGATATGTACGAGGGTAGTGTGATATTGGTGAGGACTGCAGTGGGAGTGACAGATACATTTAAGGTGGAGGTGGGATTACATCAAGGATCAGCTCTGAGCCCTTTCTTATTTGCAGTGGTGATGGACAGGTTGACAGATGAGATCAGACAGGAGGCCCTGTGGACTATGATGTTTGCAGATGACATTGTGATATGTAGTGAGAGTAGGGACCAGGTTGAGGAGACCCTTGAGAGGTGGAGATATGCTTTAGAGAGGAGAGAAATGAAGGTCAGCAGGGCTAGGACAGAATATATGTGTGTAAATGTGAGGGAGGGTAGAGGAATGGTGAGGATGCAGGGAGTAGAGTTGGTAAAGGTGGATGAGTTTAAGTACTTGGGATCAACAGTTCAGAGTAATGGTGAGTGTGGAAGAGAGGTGAAGAAGAGAGTACAGGCAGGGTGGAAAAGAGTGTCAGGAGTGATTTGTGACAGATGGGTACCAGTAAGAGTGAAAGGGAAGGTCTACAAGAGGGTAGTGAGACCAGCTATGTTATATGGGTTGGATACGGTGGCATTGATGAAAAGGCAGGAGTCAGAGCTGGATGTGGCAGAGTTAAAGATGTTAAGATTTGCACTGGGTGTGACTAGGTTGGACAGGATTAAGAATCAGTATATTAGAGGGTCAGCTCAGGTTGGACAGTTTGGAGACAATGCAAGAGAGGCGAGATTGCGTTGGTTTGGACATGTGCTGAGGAGGGATGCTGGGTATATTGGGAAATGGATGCTAAGGATGGAGCTGCCAGATAAGAGGAAAAGAGGAAGGCCTAAGATAAGGTTTATGGATGTGGTGAGAGAGGACATACAGGTGGTTGGTGTGAAAGAGCATGATGCAGAGGACAGGAAGAAATGGAAACAGATGATCCACTGTGGCGACCCCTAACGGGAACAACCGAAAGAAGATGCAATGTACAGCAAGAAATTCAGAATAGCTCAGCTCACAGTGGAGTATTGCAGTTACTATGGCACACTATAGAAATGTGTAAGTAATCCATAATTAAGAAATGGTTGTCCAATCAGATTGCACAGCACCAAAGTTATGGAAAGATTATCACAATTCAAGAAGCCTGATAGTTGTACAGATATATAACAAAATCTGTACATTAAGATTAAAAACAACTATGGAGTGTAACTCACTCTGTTTTTGTTGTTTTCACTGTTTATTTGCTGGTATTTTTTCACTGTTTTAAAGCTGTCTGTTCTGCTTGTTCTGGTATTCCTGCCAAGCAGCGTTTAAATAACTAATCTTTTAACTGTTTAAAACATTCTTTAAAGCCTCCTGGCTAGGATTCTGCTGTTTTAAATGTTTTTCAGTGTCTCGCTCCTATTTTTGCTATTGTGTTAAATATCCTCTAGTGAGTCTCATTGAAACTAGGGTAGCTAGTAGCTGTAGCACAGTCCAGATACAGACATGCTGCATCTAGAACTGTTTGCAGTGGCTTGTTTGTTCTGGGCACATTTTCCAGGCCATCTTGGACCAGAAGGGGCCTATCTGCACTTTTGTGAGAGAATTGCGCTGACTGAGACCTGTCTGGTAAAGGGAGGCCAGTCTATGGCTTAGAATAAGCAGTCTCATTGGTCCTTTTGAATCTTTTTAGAGTTTTTTTTTTCAAGTTTTGCCCTGCATTTGAGCAGATTTCTGCTTGTTTCTACTGAGCTAACCTGAGGTGGGCTACCGGCCACAACTCTGAGATAAGAGAATGACTAGAGGTTTCTGAGGTTCCAAGAAAACATAACCTGTTTTTTTTTTTTGGCTTATTTATACTACTTACTGCACTTTTTAATTCCCTGCCGCCTGCTTTTATACTGTATTTATTTGTTGTGCACTAAATTCCACTGTTGTACTGCAATTGTCTGCTTTACTATGCCTGTAAAATTGAACTTTATTGCTGTTTTCACTGTTTACTAAGCTTTTTTGTTAGTTTCACTGTTTGTTAAGTATTTACTGGTATTTTTCATTGTTTAAAAGCTATCTCTCCTGCTTGTTCCAGTTTTCCTTCCAGCCAGTGTTTAAATAACTGATCTGTTAACTGTTTAAAACATTCTTTAAAGCTTCCTGGGTGATTTTCTGCTGTTTTAAACATTTTTTTCTTTCTCACTGCTATTTTTCTATTGTGTTAAACATTCTGTAGTGTTTCCCACTGAAACTAGGGTAGCTAGTAGTTGCAGCATAATTCAAATACAGGCTTGCTGCTTTTGAAAATGTTTGTAGTGGTTCCTTTTTTCTGAGCACATTTTCCAGGCCATCTTTGATTGGAAGGGGCCTATCTGCACTTTTGTGAGATAATTGTACAGACTGAGACATGTCTGGTAAAGGGAACCCAGTGTAGGGCTTGGAATATGCATCCTCATTGGTCCTTTTGAGTTTTGTTAGTTTTTTCAAGTTTAGCTTCTGGTATTTAGGCTCTGTATTTGAGCAGGCTTCTGCTTGTTTGCTTGATGCACAGCTCCACACACTGCTGCACAATTGTGAATCAAAGTCGGACAGTTAAATTCAACAAATTTTCCCTAAAACCCAGAAGAAAGATCCATCCACTGAGCTCCTCCATGATAGTTTCTCAAAAGGCACCCCTAATGGCAACAGTCTTCAACCTAGTATTATGGACAGTTGGACTACCCTTGTTTCTCCTGCCAACCTTTTTGAATTGAGTCTGTTGAGGCAGTATAGCAATTGCCTCATGTACACTGACAACCTTCTACTAATAACATACTCTAGTAGAGTGTGAGATGTATCTTCTACTAATAACATACTCTAGTAGAGTGTGAGAGATGTATCTTCTACTAACAACATACTCTAGTAGAGTGTGAGAGATGTATCTTCTACTAACAACATACTCTAGTAGAGTGTGAGAGATGTATCTTCTACTAATAACATACTCTAGTAGAGTGTGAGATGTATCTTCTACTAATAACATACTCTAGTAGAGTGTGAGATGTATCTTCTACTAATAACATACTCTAGTAGAGTGTGAGAGATGTATCTTCTACTAATAACATACTCTAGTACAGTGTGAGAGCTGTACCTTCTACTAATAACATACTCTAGTAGAGTGTGAGATGTATCTTCTACTAATAACATACACTAGTAGAGTGTGAGATGTATCTTCTACTAATAACATACTCTAGTAGAGTGTGAGATGTATCTTCTACTAATAACATACTCTAGTAGAGTGTGAGATGTATCTTCTACTAATAACATACTCTAATAGAGTGTGAGATGTATCTTCTACTAATAACATACTCTAGTAGAGTGTGAGATGTATCTTCTACTAATAACATACTCTAGTAGAGTGTGAGAGATGTATCTTCTACTAATAACATACTCTAGTAGAGTGTGAGAGCTGTACCTTCTACTAATAACATACTCTAGTAGAGTGTGAGATGTATCTTCTACTAATAACATACACTAGTAGAGTGTGAGATGTATCTTCTACTAATAACATACTCTAGTAGAGTGTGAGATGTATCTTCTACTAATAACATACTCTAGTAGAGTGTGAGATGTATCTTCTACTAATAACATACTCTAGTAGAGTGTGAGATGTATCTTCTACTAATAACATACTCTAGTAGAGTGTGAGAGATGTATCTTCTACTAATAACATACTCTAGTAGAGTGTGAGATGTATCTTCTTCTAATAACATACTCTAGTAGAGTGTGAGAGATGTATCTTCTACTAATAACATACTCTAGTAGAGTGTGAGAGATGTATCTTCTACTAATAACATACTCTAGTAGAGTGTGAGATGTATCTTCTACTAATAACATACTCTAGTAGAATGTGAGAGATGTATCTTCTACTAATAACATACTCTAGTAGAGTGTGAGATGTATCTTCTACTAATAACATACTCTAGTAGAGTGTGAGATGTATCTTCTACTAATAACATACTCGAGTAGAGTGTGAGATGTATCTTCTACTAATAACATACTCTAGTAGAGTGTGAGATGCATCTTCTACTAATAACATACTCGAGTAGAGTGTGAGATGTATCTTCTACTAATAACATACTCTAGTAGAGTGTGAGATGTATCTTCTACTAATAACATACTCTAGTAGAGTGTGAGATGTATCTTCTACTAATAACATACTCTAGTAGAGTGTGAGATGTATCTTCTACTAATAACATACTCTAGTAGAGTGTGAGATGTATCTTCTACTAATAACATACTCTAGTAGAGTGTGAGATGTATCTTCTACTAATATCATACTCTAGTAGAGTGTGAGATGTATCTTCTACTAATAACATACTCTAGTAGAGTGTGAGATGTATCTTCTACTAATAACATACTCTAGTAGAGTGTGAGATGTATCTTCTAGTAATAACATACTCTAGTAGAGTGTGAGATGTATCTTCTAGTAATAACATACTCTAGTAGAGTGTGAGATGTATCTTCTAGTAATAACATACTCTAGTAGAGTGTGATATGTATCTTCTACTAATAACATACTCTAGTAGAGTGTGAGATGTATCTTCTACTAATAACATACTCTAGTAGAGTGTGAGATGTATCTTCTACTAATAACATACTCTAGTAGAGTGTGAGATGTATCTTCTACTAATAACATACTCTAGTAGAGTGTGAGATGTATCTTCTAGTAATAACATACTCTAGTAGAGTGTGAGATGTATCTTCTACTAATAACATACTCTAGTAGAGTGTGAGATGTATCTTCTACTAATAACATACTCTAGTAGAGTGTGAGATGTATCTTCTACTAATAACATACTCTAGTAAAGTGTGAGAATTATCTTCTACTAATAACATACTCTAGTAGAGTGTGAGATGTATCTTCTACTAATAACATACTCTAGTAGAGTGTGAGATGTATCTTCTAGTAATAACATACTCTAGTAGAGTGTGAGATGTATCTTCTAGTAATAACATACTCTAGTAGAGTGTGAGATGTATCTTCTAGTAATAACATACTCTAGTAGAGTGTGAGATGTGTCTTCTACTAATAACATACTCTAGTAGAGTGTGAGATGTAGCTTCTACTAATAACATACTCTAGTAGAGTGTGAGAGATGTATCTTCTACTAATGACATACTCTAGTAGAGTGTGAGATGTAGCTTCTACTAATATCATACTCTAGTAGAGTGTGAGAGATGTATCTTCTACTAATGACATACTCTAGTAGAGTGTGAGATGTATCTTCTACTAATAACATACTCTAGTAGAGTGTGAGAGATGTATCTTCTACTAATAACATACTCTAGTAGAGTGTGAGATGTATCTTCTACTAATAACATACTCTAGTAGAGTGTGAGATGTATCTTCTACTAATAAAATTCTCTAGTAGAGTGTGAGATGTATCTTCTTCTAATAACATACTCTAGTAGAGTGTGAGATGTAGCTTCTACTAATAACATACTCTAGTAGAGTGTGAGATGTATCTTCTACTAATAACATACCCTAGTAGAGTGTGAGATGTAGCTTCTACTAATAACATACTCTAGTAGAGTGTGAGATGTATCTTCTAGTAATAACATACTCTAGTAGAGTGTGAGATGTATCTTCTACTAATAACATACTCTAGTAGAGTGTGAGATGTATCTTCTAGTAATAACATACTCTAGTAGAGTGTGAGATGTATCTTCTACTAATAACATACTTTAGTAGAGTGTGAGATGTATCTTCCACTAATAACATACTCTAGTAGAGTGTGAGATGTATCTTCTACTAATAACATACTCTAGTAGAGTGTGAGATGTATCTTCTACTAATAACATTCTCTAGTAAAGTGTGAGAGATGTATCTTCTACTAATAACATACTCTAGTAGAGTGTGAGATGTATCTTCTACTAATAACATACTCTAGTAGAGTGTGAGATGTATCTTCTACTAATAACATACTCTAGTAGAGTGTGAGATGTATCTTCTACTAATAACATACTCTAGTAGAGTGTGAGAGATGTATCTTCTACTAATAACATACTCTAGTAGAGTGTGAGATGTATCTTCTACTAATAACATACTCTAGTAGAGTGTGAGATGTATCTTCTACTAATAACATACTCTAGTAGAGTGTGAGATGTATCTTCTACTAATAACATACTCTAGTAGTGTGTGAGATGTATCTTCTACTAATAACATACTCTAGTAGAGTGTGAGATGTATCTTCTACTAATAACATACTCTAGTAGAGTGTGAGATGTATCTTCTACTAATAACATACTCTAGTAGAGTGTGAGATGTATCTTCTACTAATAACATACTCTATTACAGTGTGAGATGTATCTTCTACTAATAACATACTCTAGTAGAGTGTGAGATGTATCTTCTACTAATAACATACTCTAGTAGAGTGTGAGATGTATCTTCTACTAATAACATACTCTAGTAGAGTGTGAGATGTATCTTCTACTAATAACATACTCTAGTAGAGTGTGAGATGTATCTTCTACTAATAACATACTCTAGTAGAGTGTGAGATGTATCTCCACCAAACAACTTGATCCATGTTTTCTCTCACTCAAAACAGTATCATGGAAAAGGTTGTCAACTCTTCCACCACAACATATACAAATAGTCTACATCTAAATCCACATACACGGAGGTTCTCTCAGAAAAACCTACCAAAACATCAAAGACCTCCAAACCACAATACTGCAACTGCTAACACAGTCCCCACAGCACCCATGACACATAGCAACACCAGTGTCTCAACCACCAAGCCTGTAAGGTGCAAAACTCAAACATCAAGTTTTCTTGTCATTGGAGACTCAATAGTGAGACACACAGATGTTCCACTCACCAGGTTAGACAACAAGAAAGTCACAGTCAGCTGCCTGTCTGGTGCCAGTATTTGTCAAATCACTCATGCACTTAGGTGTCTCAGCAATAAGTGCCATAATGACTCTGTCATAGTTCATGTTGGTGTGAATGACCTGAGATGCACCTCACTGGACTATATGAAGAGAGGCATTGCTGAGCTGTCTGAGTATGTGCCTCAGGCAGGGTTGTTCCTAGCCTAGAGCAGCATTCTACCCTCATCTAGGATGATGCCACAGTATAAACAAAAAATGATTGATTTCAATAACTGGCTCAGTTTTTGGGGTCATTCAAAGGGGATACAGTTCTTGTCAGCCTGGGAAGCCATGGTCAACAAACATTGCTGCTTTGCCAGAGACCGTTTGCAACTGGCACTTCTAGGCTTTTGTCTGCTGGCAAAGGCTGTTGCCTCCCCCATAGTGCATGTTTTAGGCAACATCTCAAAAACAACATTACAGATGTAAAATTAACCAATCAGAGCAAAATAAGGGTCATGCTACTAAATGCTAGGAGCTTAAACAAAAAACTTCATTCCCTGGAAAGACTTCTATCTCTAGAAGATGTAGATGTCTGTCCAGTCACTGAAACCTGGTTCAAGGCTTCAGAGAGTACCCTGGTCTTGCAAGGCTACAATGCCTTCCACACCTTTAGACTGCAAAATGAACATGTGAAAACCAAAGGAGGTGGTCTTTCAATCTATATTACAGATACATTCACCTCCCATCTATTTAGACTGGACAACTTCATGGAGTTACTCCAGGTCAAGGTTATAGTGAGTAAAAGGACCATTCATATCATAGCCAGTTAGAGATCCCACGCCATGGGTTACAACACCCATGGAGCCTACTTGACCAAACTGGAGACGATCCAAATTTTACCAAACACACTGGTTATGGGGGATTTCCATTATCTCACCATCAACTTAGAAACTTACACCAGCCCTGACTCACTACCACTAATGTTCCTTGACTTTATGAATTCAAATGCCCTGGAACAAACTGTCCATACCCTGACAAGAGAAACAAGCATTCTAGACCTGGTCCTCACCAACATGTCAAACAGGTGCACTGCTGCAACTGTCGGACCCTCATCAGATAAAACTGACCACAAATCAGTCAGCTTGAAGTTGGCACTATCTCCAGAACTCATAAAGAGTGAAATCAGACTAACAAACTTCACCAATGCAAACTATACCATCCTAGGTGAAGGTATAAATGCATTCCAAGCCCCACCCCAAGCTGGAAGTGGTAACTCTGCCGAAGCTTACACTAAAGGCATGTACAATCACTTGCATAAGTGGATGAACTCACCTGTACCAGAAGGAATTAAAGCCAGAGCCCAAAGAAAAAAAAACAATCTGCCATGTTGGACATCCAGCATCAACAAACTTTACAATAAATGCAAAAAGTTTCTGTCCAAGAAAACAAAGGCAAGGCTTCAATACTGGAAAAGTACCCTTCTCTACCTCAACAGGTAAATAAAACAACTTGTCAAATCCTCTAAGGTCTCCTTTGAGAGAAACTTAGCAAGTACAGCCAAGGATAACCATAAGGCCTTTTGCAGCTACATACATAACCTAAAGGGTAGGACCCAAGCATGTTCATAGGTTCATAGGTTCATAGGTAGGTACTAGGCAATCTGCCCAAGGGCATTTATAAGCCTAGCCAGAGTGTGTCAGCTTTCACTGCCCCATTGATTAATTAACTGAGTCTCTGTCAAGAAGAGCCAATGAAGTGATCCCAGGGGTGTATTTTCTGTTACCCATCCACTCGTCAAGGTTTCTCTTGAAGAGTGTTAGTGAGGGGCTCTGCCTAATGCAGATAGGAATTTTGTTCCAAAGCATGGGGAGTCTCTGTGACAGGAATCTATCCCTCCAGCATGTTCTATTTACTGTTGTGGTGAGGTTTAGCTCACTAGAACGAGTGGCTCGCAGTGACTTGGATTTCTTTAGGTGGAGCATGTCTATCAATTCTGAGTTGGACATGGCTTTGTAAGTCAGGCAGAGATCAGCTCTGAGTAAGCGATATGCCAATGAGTACAGCCGGAGTTTTTTCCAGTCGGATTGCATAGGATATATGTTTGAGGCTAGTAATCCTCTTGGTGAGGTACGTTTGTGGTATTTCCAGCTGTTGGAAGTGTCTTGTGAGGTACATCCCAAATGAGGCATTGTACTCTATGATGGGTCTGATGAGTTACGAGTAGAGGGGCACTATAACCTCTTTATTTCTAGATGCAAACCCTTTAGTAATTGGATGGGCTACACAGAAAGATTTCCTAATTACTTTGGCAATATGATTGTCAAAGGAGAGATTACTATCTACCTGGGTCCCCAAATCTCTTATTACCTCTTCTGTATTAAGGGGGCTGCCACCTATGTGGTAATTTATGGGTGTTTTGTTTTTCCCAAACGGGATGACTATGCATTTTTTTGCATTTAGCTTGAGACCATGACTTTGACACCAGGTGTCCTTCTCAGTAAGGCCCTTTTGGTGAATGTCCGTGTCAGCCGGAGAGTCAGTTATGGCTCCCAGTTTGCAGTCATCGGTGAACTTAGTTATCCATACTCCTCCTGTATTTGCCTGTACTTCTGAAAAGTATATGCTGAACAGTAGGGGTCCCAGGACCGAGCCTTGTGGGACACCACTTGTGACTGGTTTAGAGTGGGAACTGGAGCACGCTATTCTTAAAGGGAGAGTTCTGTCTGTAAGCCAGTTGGCAACCCATCTCGTGAAGTATGGGTTTATGTTCAGGCTGGTGAGTTTTTCTATAATTCCTGAGTGGGGAATAGTGTCAAAAGCCTTGGTGAGGTCAAGGTAGGCTGTGTGAACCACCTTCGCTTCATCTATGGCCTTGGTGACTGTCTCAAAGAAGTCAACCAGGTTTAGTAGGCATGATCTGCCCTTAACAATACCGAACTGGGTTGGGTCAAGTGTTTGGAAGTTCCCAATGTCTTTGTTAATGAGTTCCATGATGATGCACTCCATAGCCTTGCAGACCAGGCTAGTCAGGCTTATGGGGTGATAGTTGCCAGGGTCAGTTGTTGCCCCTCCTTTGTGGAGCAGAATAACCGTTGCTGTGTGCCATTCTATGGGCATGTAGCCTGTGGAGAGGCTGAAGTTGAACAGTGTGTTTAGGTGGGGGTTAGTTTGTTCTGTAGTTCATGCAAGATGCAGCCTGGGACACCATCTGGTCCCACTGACACTGTGCTTTTGGCTTTTGAAAGGGCTGTTTTCACCTGTGAATCTGTGATTTCTGGGACACTACACATTTCCGGTATTGTTGTGGGCCCTTTTGATGGTGAGAGGGGGTGACATTTGCACTGAGTCTATCTGCCAGGATATTGGCAATATCAGTCGGTTCAGTATATTTTGTGCTATTTTGCACTAGCTCAGAGCATATCCACGAGTTGCCACTTAGATTCTTGACATAGCTAAAGAAGGCTTTGTGGTTATCTTTCGAATCCTTGGCTATTTGTCTTTCGAAGTTAGCTTTGGATGATTTTATGAGGGACCTTAGTTTCTTACTGATACTGATGAGGGATGTCGTTACTTCTTGGGATTTGCTTTTTTTCTGAACTAGTTTCCTCCTTCTATTGTATAGCCTGTTTATGGCAGGGGTCCACCAGACTGGTTTCCTTCTCTTAGGGGGGTGAGTCTTGGTTTTGCTAGGGATGGCACGATCCATGCATCCTTGTCAGTGCTCATAGAGTGCATTTGTAAAGGTTCCTGCATCTTGGACACTGTTATCCTTTAGTGTGGGAGCTGTGAAACTTACCACCTTTGTCTTAAGTAAGGTGAAGTTTGCTATAGAAAAGTTTTTCACTATGGTTTCCTTGGTTGGGGTGGTAGTGTGGTGTGGACATCCAGAGTGATTAGTTTATGGTCTGATCTAACCAGTGATGGGTTGACCGCCGGTACGGAACACCTGTCGCCCATGTTTGTGATGACCAGGTCCAATATGTTGTCACCTCTGGTAAGGGAGTTTACCAGATGATTAAGAACATTTGAGTTGATAAATTCCAGGAAGCGCTGGACCTGGGAGTTTGTACTTGAGTAGTTTTCCCAGTTAACAGTACTGTAATTGAAATTGCCTAATATCAGGGTGTTTGGTAGGACCTTCATGTTTTCCAGTGTATCCAGAAAGGCAGAGTGGTGGTACTGGGACATGGACTGTGATCTGTAACAGGCCACAATTTGCATTGCAGATTTGCCCGATGTTAATTGCACATGGATGATCTCAGAGGTATCATGCTGCACAACTAACCTGAAGATGTTGGTATAGGTTCATAGGTTGGCCCTAGGACCTATATAAGCCTAGCCAAATAGTACCCTGGCTTTTGCCACCCAAGAAAATTATTTTCCTGTGCCCCTGTCAAGCAGAGCCACAGAAGTGATCCCCGGGGTGAATTTCCTATCTCCCATCCAATCATCAAGATTTTTCTTGAAGAGTGCTAATGAGGAGCTTTGTTTGATATAGATAGGTAGTTTGTTCCAGAGTATGGGAAGTCTCTGAGACAGGAATCTATCCCTCCAGCATGTTCTGTTTATTGTGATGACAATATTTAGGTCCCTAAAGCATGTAGCTTGAAAGGATTGGGATTTCTTTACATGGAGCATGTCCAACAGCTCTGGGTTTGACATAGCTTTGTATGTTAGGCAGAGATCACCTCTGAGTAGGCGATATGCGACAGAGTAAAGCTGGAGTTTCTTGAGACGGTCTGCGTAGGGCATCTGTTTGAGGCCGGTAATCCTCTTTGTGAGGTATTTCTGTGGCCTTTCCAGTTGCTGTAGATGTCTTGTGAGGTACATACCAAAAGGGGCATTGTACTCTATAATGGGTCTGATGAGTGATGAGTAGAGGGGAACAATGACCTCTTTTTTCCTGGATGAGAAACCTTTTGTGATGAGGTGTGCCACGTAGAAGGATTTCTTGACTACTGTGGCAATGTGATTATCAAAGGAGAGACTACTGTCCACCTGTGTCCCAAGGTCTCTTATCACACTTTCGGTGTTAAGTAGACTACCACCTATGTAGTAGTTCATGGGTACAGAGTTTTTACCAAAAGGGATGACAATGCACTTTTTGGCATTTAGCTTGAGGCCATGGCTTTGACACCAGGCATCTGTCTCAGTGAGGCCCTTTTGTAGGATGTCCACATCATTAGGAGATTTGATTATGGCTCCTAGTTTGCAGTCATCTGCGAACTTTGTTAACCAAAGACCTTCTGTGTTAGCCTGTACTTCAGAGAAGTAGATACCAAACAGGAGAGGAACTAGGACTGAACCCTGTGGTACTCCACTTGTCACTGGTCTGAAGTTGGATTTAGAGCCTGCTTCTTTCACAGTGTGGGTTCGGTCAGTGAGCCAGTTGGCAACCCATCTTGTGACATAGGGATTTATACCTAGTTTAGTGAGTTTGTCTATAACTCCAGAGTGGGAGATGGTGTCAAAAGCCTAGGCGAGATCTAGATAGGCTGTGTGTACCACCTTACCCTCATCTACAGCTTTGGTGACCACTTCAAAGAAGTCTATCAGGTTTAGGAGACATGATCTGCCTTTTACAATCCTGAACTGGGTAGGATCCAGAGTTTGGAGATTACCAATGTCATTGTTTATAAGTTCCTTGATGATACGCTCCATAGCCTTGCAGACCAGGCTCATCAGGCTAATGGGGCGGTAGTTCCCGGGGTCTGTGGTGGCTCCCCCTTTGTGGCGTGGGATAATCATTGCTGTGCACCATTCAGTGGACACAAAGCCTGAGGTGAGGCTATGGTTGAACATGGTACTTAGGTGGGGTGCCAGTTCGTTATGTAGTTCATGTAGAATGCAGCCTGGGATGTTGTCAGGTCCCATGGATGCTGTGTTTTTGGCTTTGGAGAGTGTGTTTTTTACCTGTGCAGCCATGATTACAGGTACTTTGCATTCTTCCTGTATAGAGATGGGCCCTTTAGGGGATGAGAGAGGGGTAAAGCTAGCACTGAACCTATCTGCCAGGATGTTGGCAATATCAGTTGGTTCTTTATATTTAGTGCCATTGATCCTTGATGAATATGGATACATCCCCTCCTTTTGTGTTTCGGTCCATATTCTGTGGCCGAAATGTGTGGTATGAGTTGTAGCCCGGTAGTGTTGGGGTGCTCTGTGGAGCCTTGAGCCAACTTTCAGTTACTGCACAGATGTCAACGTTTTCCATACTGAGGAGTGCTTCGAGTGTGTACATTTTGAGATTTAAGCTCCTGGTGTTGAGTAGCATAGCCCTCATTTTTCTATTTGTGCTGTTTACAGAGGTGGGTTTGACTTTTGAGCCTTGCCTAAAAAAGGCACTATGGGGGCAGCAAGATCCTTGGTCAGTATTCGAAAGCCTAGGGGTGACAGGTGCAAGCTGTCTCTTGCGAAGCAACGAGGCTTGCCGAGCATGTCGTCCCAGGCTGACAGACACTGGATCCCCTTTGAATGACACCAGAAGCTTAGCCAATTGTTGAAATTGATCATTTTTTCTTTATACTGCAGTATCATTCTTGGTGAGGGCAGGATGCTACTCAGGGTCAGTGTCATACCTGCCTGGGCTACATGATCAGAGAGTTCTTCCATGTGTCTTTTCATGTAGTCCAGGGAGGTACATCTCAGGTCATTCACACCAACATGAACAATGACAGAGTCATATTTGTACTTGTTCTGGCATGACCTGAGTGCTTGTGTTATGTGGCGGATTCTGGCTCCCGACAAGCAGCTAACAGTAACCTTCTCCTTGTCCAGCCTAGTGAGTAGGATGTCAGTGTGCCTGACTATAGAGTCACCTATTACTAGTGTGTTAGGTATGTTATTTTACCTTAAGGGCTGTAATTGTGCGGCACACTGATTTTGTGTTTTATGTGTTGTCTGGTTTGTGATGGGAGGTGCAGGTTTTTTTGGGTGTATGCTTTGGAGGTCACTGATGCATTTGCAGATTTTTATTTAGTGTCTCCGAGTATGATTTTGTGTATTTATGTGTATTTTTTGCCAGTGCTGGTTTAGTATGTCTATGTGAGGCTGGAGGTGTGGTGCAAGTGTTAACCTCCTCATGATTGCCTATTCCAGTCTTGGGTGGAGAGAGCTTAGCCTCCAATTTAGCTATATAATTGCATCTCTCGCATATGTTAATGTTTTGTGGTAGGAGGAGGGGGTTGTCTGTGTACATGAGGCAGTTGTAACATTGCCTCAGAATACCCAGGTTCACCATCTGAACTGGAGAGTATGCCTGAAATTGCCCTTTGGTCATGCCTGAATATTAGGGTGAGCTGCTTAGTCGCTTGGTTGATGAGGGGTGAATAATGAGCCTTGCCCTGCTGAGCAATCAAGTGTCGGGGTATATTAGTGCTTGCTATTAGGTCTGAGCAGGTGCTGGACTGTAGGATGCTTTTTAAGTGCTTAGGTTGAGAGTTAGACTAGTTTCAAGGGAAAAACTGAAGAGGAGACTTGGTGGAGCAGAACGTGTGGCCAAAGGTATCACACACACACACTGACCCCACAGAGATAGCAAACCTGCTATTGGATAGGTTTGGTGAAATTTGAAATCCCTTATCCATCCTAACTTACAACAAACCTTCCCGCAAACTTTCCCCCACCTTACATATCTGAAGAGCAGGTATTCAAAGCCCTGTCTAAGGCAAACACACAGTTTCTATGGGACTAAACAACATCCCAGACTGTATTCCTCATTTTCTTCTTCTTCTTTCAGCTGCTCCCATTAGGGGTCACTGCAGCGGATCATCTGTTTCCATTTCTTCCGGTCCTCTGCATCTTGCTCTGTCACACCAACCACCTGCATGTCCTCTCTCACCACATCCATAAACCTTATCTTAAGACTTCCTCTTTTCCTGTTACCTGGCAGGTTCAGCCTTAGCATCTTTTTCCCAATATACTCTGCATCCCTCCTCAGCACATGTCCAAACCAACGTAATCTTGCCTCTCTGGCTTTGTCTCCAAACCTTCCAACCTGGGCTGACCCTCTAATATACTTATTCCTAATCTGGTCCATCCTCATCACACCCAGTGCAAATCTTAATATCTTTAACTCTGCCACGTCCAGCTCTGACTCCTGCCTTTTTGTCAGTGCCACTGTCTTCAACCCATATAACATAGCTGGTCTCACTACCCTGTTGTAGACCTTCCCTTTCACTCTTACTGGTACTTGACTGTCACAAATCACTCCTGACACTCTTCTCCACCCACTCCACCCTGCCTGTACTCTCTTCTTCACCTCTCTTCCACACTCACCATTACTCTGAACTGTTGATCCCAAGTATTTAAACTCATCCACCTTCGCCACCTCTACTTCCTGCATCCTCACCATTCCTCTATCCTCCCACTCATTCACACACATATATTCTGTCTTAGTCCTGCTGACCTTCATTCCTCTTCTCTCTAGAGAATATCTCCACCTCTCCAGGGTCTCCTCCACCTGTTCCCTACTCTCACTACAGATCACAATGTCATCTGCACAGATCATAGGCCACAGGGACTCCTGACTGGTCTCGTCTTGTCTGTCAACATGTTCATCACCATTGTAAATAAGAATGGGCTCAGAGCTGATCCTTGATGTAATCCCACCTCCACCTTAGATGCATCTGTCACTCCTACTGCAGACCTCACTGCTGTCACACTACCCTTGTACATATCCTGTACCACTCTTACATACTTCTCTGACACTCCCGACTTCCTCATACAATATCACAACTCCTCTCTAGGCACCCTGTCATATGCTTTCTCTAGGTTCATAGGTTCATAGGTTCATACTAGGCTATCTTCCCGAGGGCATTTGCAAGCCTAGCCCATAGTTTTGTGGCTTACGCCACCCCTTTAGTATGTCCACAAAGACACAATGCAACTCCTTCTGACCTTTTCTGTACTTCTCCATCAACACTCTCAGAGCAAACATCGCATCTGTAGTGCTGATCACTAATCATCACCTCCCTTCTTAGCCTAGCTTCCACTACTCTTTCCCATAACTTCATGCTGTGACTGATCAGTTTAATCCCTTGGTAGTTACTACAGTGCTGCACATCACCCTTATTCTTAAAAATCGGTACCAAAACACTTTTTCTCCATTGCTCAGGCATCCTCTCACTTTCCAAGATTTCATTAAACAATCTAGTTGCAAACTCCACTGCCATTTCACCTAAACACCTCCATGCTTCCACAGGTATGTCATCTGGACCAACAGCCTTTCCGTTCTTCATCCTCTTCATAGCTGTCCTTTCTTCCTCCTTGCAAATCCACTGCACTTCATGATTCACTATCTGCACATCATCCAACCTTCTCTCCCTCTCATTCTCTTCATTCATAAGTCCCTCAAAGTACTCTTTCCATCTCCTCAATGCACTCTCCTCGCTTGTGAGTATATTTCCCTCATTATCCTTTATCACCTTTACCTGCTGCACATCTTTCCTAGCTCGGTCCCTCTGTCTAGCCAATCAGTACAGGTCTTTTTCTCCCTCCTTAGTGTCCAACCTTTCATACAACTCTTCATATGCCTTATCCTTACCCTTTGCCACCTCTCTCTATGCCATGCACCTCATCTCCTTATACTCTTGTTTACGTTCTTCATCTCTCTGACAATCTCACTTCTTCTTCGCCAACCTCTTTCTCTGTATACTCTCCTGTACTTCTTCATTCCACCACCAGGTCTCCTTGTCCTCCTTCCTCTTTCTAGATGTCACACCAAGCACCTTTCTAGCCATTTCCCTTACAAGCCCAGCTATTCGGTAACTCTTCACTGCCACCCTGTGCCTGTCTTAACTCTTCCCTGAACTCCACCTCACAATTACACTTTTTCAATTTCCACCATTTGATCATCGGTGCTGCCCTCACACTCCTCCTCCTCTTCTTGATCACCAATGTCATCCTACAAACCACCATCCTATGCTGCCTAGCTACACTTTCCCCTGCCACCACTTTACAGTCTCCAATCTCCTTCAGACTGGCCCTTCTACATAAGATATAATCCACCTGTGTGCATCTTCCTTCACTCTTGTATATCACCCTATGCTCCTCCCCCCTCTTGTTAAAATATGTATTCACCACAGTCATGTCCATCCTTTTCACAAAATCCACTACCATTTAACCTTCTGCATTCCTTTGCTTAACACCATACCTACCCATCACTTCCTCATCCCCTCTGCTCCCTTCACCAACATGCCCATTGAAATCTGCTCCAATCACCACTCTCTCACCCTTGTGTACAGTCATCACCACTTCATCCAACTCACTCCAAAATATTTCTTTCTCATCCATCGCACACCCAATTTGTGGAGCATATGCACTAACAACATTCATCATTACACCATCAATTTCCAACTTCATATACATCATTCTATCCGACACTCTTTTCACTTCCAAAACACTCTTAGCAAACTGTTCCTTCAGGATAACCCCTACTCCATTTCTCCTCCCATCCATACCATGATAAAACAATTTGAAACCGCCTCCAATACACCTAGCCTTGCTCCCCTTCCATCTGGTCTCTTGCGCACACAATATACCAACCTTCCTTCTGTCCATCATATCAGCTAGCTCTCTCCCTATACCAGCCAAACTGCCAACATTCAAAGTTCCAACCCTCAATATCACAGTCCTAGCCTTTACCTGCCTTTGGGCATGCCTTTCCCCTTTTCTCCTCCTTCGGCCAACAGTAGCCCAATTTAAACAGGCTAAAACATGAACTAGCAGCACTACTAAATACCCTTTTAAATCATAGCCTAACCATAAGCTTTGTTCCTGCGGAATGGAAAAGAGCTACATTTATTTCCCTCCATATACATGGCCTAGCAACAGACGCTGGAAATTATAGACCCATTAGCCTGATCAGCCTCATCTGTAAGGCCATGGAATATATCATTATGGGCCTCATAAATAAAGTCATAGGTGACCTCCAAACCCTGGATCCTACAAAATTCGGCTTCATGAAGGGCAGATCCTGCCTACTAAATCTGGTGGATTTCTTTGAAAGTGTGACCTAAGGCCATTGATGAGGGCAAATCTGTGCACACAACATACCTTGACTTGGCAAAGACTTTCAACACAATCCCCCACATTCAGGCATTACTGATAAACTTAGCAAACTGAATATATACTCCTTCATTGTAAGATGGGTTGCCAACTGGCTCACAAACTGGGCATACTCTATCAAAGTGGGTGACTCCACATCAACCAGCAGACGTTTTATCAGTGGGATGTCACAGGGCTCAGTGCTGGGCCCTCTACTGTTTGGTATATACTTCTCAGAAGTTCAAGTCAAAACTAAGGAGTTATGGCTGACCAAGTTTGCAGACAACTGCAAACTTGGCTGACCAAGTTTGCAGATGACTGCAAACTATGTGCAATCATTAAATCCCCAGATGATGTCAGTATACTCTTGGAAGGTCTCACACAGACCAACTACTGCTGTATTAGTCATGGCCTCAAACTGAATGCAAAAACAATGTCCCCTCACACTGTCAGATCAACAACAATACCCTAAGTACCCATGAAGTAGTAAGGGACCTGGGATCACAAGTTGAATGCAACCTTAACTTCGACCACCATGTGTCTACCATAGTAAGGAAAGCTTTCTTTGTAGCTCACTTGATTAGTAAAGACATCGCCTTGAGAGAAAAGAAGTTATAACCCCCTATACTCAGCATGCATCTGGCCCATTAATGAGTATAATGGTCCATTTGGCATGTACCATGCTAAGCACTTGTAGCAAATAAAGAGATCTACGAGGTTTCTAACAAAGAAGATCAAGGGACTCCAGCATATGCCTTACACAGACAGACTAAAGTCCCTGTCACTATACTACATATGTTACAGACTTCTTTGGGTTACTTATGCCTGGCATACAGAGCAATCCAAGACCCAAACCTAATGAAATTGCTGTATATCCATAAATCAAATGGACTAGGGCTACCCATTCCAGGGACCTAAATATGGCCTTTGACTTAAACAGGACATGCTGTAGGGACAGATTTATCTCCCTGCAACTGATGCGTCTTTAGAACAGGCTACCAATTCATGTGAAATAGAGCACCTCTATGACACTGTTCAAGTGGAACCTGAATGAGTGGATGGGGCACCGTAAATTCTTACCAGGGATAAAGCCCACGACCCTCCTGGGCATGGGCAGTCATCACTAAATGCAATATTTGGTACAGGCTAGCATTTCTAAGGTATTATATACCTCATAAAGAGTATTACTGGCCTCAAACAGATGACCTATACAGACCGTCTCAAAAAACTCCAGCTTTACTCCATCGCATATTGCCTACTCAGAGGCGATCTCTGCCTAACATACAAAGCTATGTCAAACCCACAGCTGTTGGACATGCTCCACTTAAAGAAATCCCAATCCCCTCCAAGCTACATGCTCTAGGGACCTATACCTTGTCACCACAATAAACAGAACATGCTGCAGGGATAGATTCCTGTCCCAGAGACTTCCCATATTCTGGAATAAACTACCTATCTATATCAAACAGAGCTCCTCATTAGCATTATTCAAGAAAAATCTTGATGATCGGATGGGAAATAGGAAATTCACCCTGGGGATCACTTCTGTGGCTCTGCTCGACAGGGGCACAGGAAAATAATTTTCTTGGTTGGCGAAATCCAAGGTACCTTTTTGGCTAGGCTTATATAGGCCCTAGGGCCAATAGCCTAGTACCTGCCTATGCACCTATGAACCTATGAAACACCTGTGCATAAAATGACCTCTGGGTGGATAGCCTAGTAATCTCCTATGATCCTATGATAACAAAAAAGAAAAACATTAACATTAAATTTGCAGTAGTAGACACAGAATCATCTCAGACAACTAAGGATATTTCCTTATGTCATCCGCTGACAAAGTTAAAAACACAGTTAGCAATCCAGTGGCAAGACAGATAGCAGTGACAAATTACAGTATTTTTAGAGATAATTAGAGCAAAGAGCGTAAAAGAAGAAAATAAAATATATATATATATATATATATATCATTAGAACTTATATATTGAAGGATGATGAGTGCAAGTGCAGTTCCTGATGGAAGAAAGGTATATGCGTAGAGAAGTCTTGAAGTGTGCAGGAGTTTGGGTTGTTCTAATAATGGCTAAAGGTAGAGCATATTCCCCTTTTTGGGTAAAGAGTAAATGTAAAGAAGTTGGTCAGGAGGCAGATTTGTCTTGTAAACCTGTAGACGTTGCTGATTCTCAGATCTAAGGAGTGAATATAGTGCTAAGGGCAGGACAATTGGAAGGTTTATAATAAGTTTGTGAGCTGTAGTTATTTGCAGATAGGTGAGGTAGCTTGATAGTTTCAGACATTTTAGGGAGTGTAGGACAGTACAGTGATGGGAGAAGTTTCTGGAATTTGTTGCGAAATTTGCAATTTTATTATAACATGTCTTGAGCTTGGCCCTTAGAGTGGTTTGAAGGTTGATAAGTAGAGGTGCGCCATACATGAGAGAAGGGAGTAGAAAGTACTGAACAGGAGGGGACCAAGTATGGAGCCCTGAGGAACTCCAGTAGAGTTGTTAACATAAGGAGATATCGAGTTTTGCAATTTGACGACTTGTTGCCTGTCTTTTAGATAGCTTGAGAACCAGTGGAGAGTGGTGGGGGAGAGTCCAAAGTTTGAGAGTTGTAATAGTAGTAAAGGGTGGAAACTGTATCAAATGCTTCTGTTTCCAAGATGAGGATCACAGCCTGAGAGGTTTAGTGGTGGGGTTTAGCACAGGAATACAGCCGAGGTGAGGGGGACTGCTCAAAGAGAACATGAAAGATTGGTCAAACAGATTGAAGAGAAAAAGAGAAAAATAGTTGGGAAATTAGAGGTATTCTATATGCTGTCATTAGAAAATATTGTTAAGTTAATATAACAGTTCGCATTTCATGGCAATTATATACAAATACAAATTACACATTTCAAAGGACTTAAGTGCCACAGTTAATTAATTCTACAAGAACAGTACTGCAATAACAATGAAACTGAATGTAACAGTTTGGTGAAATCACAAAAACTTTGCAGGAACACTACACACCTGTCAGTAGCCCTTACCACATGCATATGACTGCCTTTAGTCGCTTGCTAAGATTGTACATCTCAGCAGAACTTTCAAGTAAAGAAAAAATAAAAACTGTAGTTGCTCAACCTGGCATTAGTAACAGGGACATGAGTGAGCATGTATGCCTTGTTTGTTTTACCGCTAACTATGTATACTTTTTATAGTTTACCTTCCAATAAATACTTGGACCTACTACAAACCCAATAACACTTTTTGAAATTAGCACAATAAGACTGATTGAATTAGCACAAGAATTGATCACATAATAGCAGACAGAAAATTAAACACAGTAGTTAGAATTCATGTGGCGAGTACACTGAGCATGGGACGGGCTGGGGATGCAGCAGCTCATTTATTTATTTATTTTATTTAGAAATGGCACCAGGTGGGCGAGAGGGAATTCATAGGTTCCAAACGGAATGTGAAGCAGGGGTTGGGTTGATACTGGGAGCCATCCTGTGGTTCAGGGAGAGTCGCAGTAATAACAACATGCAATGAGAACCTGGCCAGAAAGACTGGGAGTGTAAAAAAACAACCAGAAATTCTACTCTCACCAGGTCAGTGCAAAACACTCTACTAAGGACCAAACTTTAGTTCCTACTTTGTGTTTGTCTGTACTATTTATATTTGCAGACAGCAGGAACTATAAGTAACGGCTGGCCAGTTGCTTCACAGACCAAGCTGACAGTCAGCACGTTATTTTTAAACAAATAGCTACTGCTCTACAAACCCTGTTAGAATGCTGATGCTATCAGAACATTTTGGATTATTGCCATATTCATACAATTTAGAAAACCATATCAGGGAGTCGTTGCACAACATGAACTTTAATATAAACTATTGCAATATGGTTCTTCCAAAAAATGCTATGGGTAAAGTTATCCAAGGTAACAGGTATAAGTTTACCCTGTGTAGAGTGGAACCATAACACACCAAAATTTAGATATGTTTGCTGGTTGCTTTACAGGCCAAGATAACAGTCAGCATGTTATTCTTAAAACAACAAGTACTGATCTACAAACGCTGCTATTAAAAAGCCAATGTTTTCAGAACATTATGGATTATAGCCATATTCATAGAAATGCCAAGGCTATATCTTGAGTCATTGCCATAAACAACATAAATATTAGCATAAAGTATTGCAATATGGTTTTCCAAAAATGCTATAGGTGAAGTTATCCAAGACAGCAGATATATGTTTCCCCTATGTGGATTGCAACCCACAGCATATCAAACTTTAGACACACTAGCCATTTGCTTTACAGGCCAAGCTAACATTCAGCAAGGGTTACATTTTAGAAAACAGGTATTGCAGGTGTTTATTAGAATGCCTATGGAAAATGTAAACAGTTTTTGTCCTTTTATTGTAAATAAATAATGGGTATCAACAAATAACTAAAACCACAGGTGTAAGCAGTCAGACAGGCATTACTTTTTAAGTAAATAAACATGTCTGTGTAATTGTTTAGGAGGAATGATGTAATGAAGTTATATACATGTTTTTATGTTAATGTACAATGAAGTAATAGGTGATACTGTGGGAGTATAATGGAAAGCTACGAAATGCAAAGCTATCTGAGGCCTCGGTATTATAGGCATCAGGGGATGCACTAGGACAGTGGCTATGTGAAATTATGTAGTTAGTTGTAAAACATATGTACATCTACAAAGGACAATCTTATGGATATTATACACATATATTAAATAAATTAGAAACGTGGGAATTGAACCAGAAGTTAAGAGGACAGTATTTCCCAAGTCCACTTAATTACCCCCATGACCTAATTGTCACAGCAACTAATACATGGTTATAATAACATTTATCTGATATATATGGGACAGAGAAATATCTGTAAAATGCTTAGCAATGCTTAAGTATACATAGAATATTGATACTTATTCTAGGGATCTACGGGCTGTCTCCACACCTTGTCGACCCGCCTTCAAAGCTCCTCTGCTTCCTTCTGATGCAGATCATCATAGTGGTAGTGCGCCTGCTCTCAATAGATCCCCATCCTCCATCGATGCTCCCTCATGATCTGGTTCTACATGTCAATCACAGAGAAGTTTCTGGATCTGGCTGTCATTCTCTGCTCCAATCCAGCATATATGGTCAACATCTGGGTCATCTCCTCATCAGTCTAATTGGGCACATGGACATGTCTCAGCATCCTTGAAATAGCCATCATTATCCTCAATTTGAAGAATTCTGGAAAGTACAGAAACAGAGAAATGCTCATAGAAGTACCACTTAGTTTTCAGTTAGCAATAGTCTGATCAGTAAATGTATCAAGTTCAATATTTGAAAGTGTTACTAATATCATGCTATCAGATCATTGGAAGATAGGCACATGACACACATCTTACAGCTTATCGATTCCTATTGGGTGTTTACCCAGCACACCTGTGTGTTTTGGCATGTAAATACAAATTACATGGATGTGCATGAATGGGATTCCAAAAGCATACATTTTAATGAACCTCATGAATTATGTATGGCACTAATTGTACTTAAAAGTGGGTGCACACAAGGTGCACTCTGATTCTGTGATTCGGAGTGAGAAGTACATTGACAATTGGTAGCATTTCTGTTTTGGTGATAATTAAATCTGTTAAGCTTAGTCATTTCCAAAGGCGCATGTTTAAATTAATACTTACTCAAAATGTTATCTTTAAAAGAAATTGTTATAAATGATGTCTTGAACTTTATGCATACAGGTGTTCTTCTTCTTCTTCTAAATAGTTTATTTCAGTCCCGTATGCAGGTGCATAGACGGACCTCCATTGCAAATGTTAACAGTATACGAAGGCTGATTTACAGATCATCTGCAATCCTTACTGGTCATTCCTTGCACTCTGCTGTATAACTACAGAAGGCTATGGATTCTGACATTATCGGTATCTAGTATGTGACGTTGAAATTACAGATATTTCTTAATTCACGTCTCCTAACAAAACTGTTAGAAATGTGCTGTTGCTGTTATGGATATGTCTTCACTGATGATTTTTGACAAAGGTATTATCAGAACTGGATCAATATACTAAGGATCTGTACTATGCATGGCCTTGCTCTGGATCTTAAGGTTTACCTACGTATTCCATATGTTCTTCAAATTATTTGTTACAGTATTTGAATGTCACATGCAATAGACTCATGTGGCTTAATGCTATAGTCTTTAAATGTCTGTACAATATAAATGTATTGTCAAGGGTTCTAATCCTACTCACAAACTGTGAAGATATTGCAAGTTATGCTGATTTTACCAATGTTATATATGAAGGCATTGTTTTTACTTGTGATAAGTTACATTAGTATTTGTCACACAGTGTATTACAAACATTTTCAATGCATTGGAATGCATATTGTTTATGTTGACATATGCTGTTCACAGAATGAAATGCATACATGGTCTCAAACATGAATGCTATCATGTGCATATCACTGTCTTTCAGATGGCCAACTGTTCTAGTGGTGACAACTCCTCCCCCCAGGAAAATGACATCATAAGTGATAATCTCCTTAGATATGGAAGGAGTCTCATGTGCCAATCAGGTGATACTGTTTGTAGAAATTAAATCTGGACAGACCTCACCATGATCAATGCATTTGTAGGACATGACCGATCCTATTAAGCCTGTAGATGATGCTGCTCGGACATGATCCTTCATTCAGTCTACAGAGTGACGTTATGAGAAATCGAGGGATGCCTGCTGTGGTAGATCACCACTGCCCAGTGACATCACAATATTGCTGGCCTCACTGTACATTGCAAGAGGGGAGTGATGCATCCCTGGTGGTGAGATATAAGCTGGAGTTCCCGGATGAACATGCATGTATTTATGTCCATTACAGGGCTGTATATTGAGACAGTCACTGAATATTGCTGTAGCATGCATATTCATGTATTCCTATGTTTGATTTACTGCAACAGAGTTGAGCTGTGAACACATATCCACACAGGGTGAGACTGAAGAACGTAAGTCTAATGACATGTATCGATACAACTAAGTTACATACACAGCAGTCCAAACAACATGTGTAATGCTGTTTGCATTAATAGTCACAGGTTCATCTACTTCATGACTAAACCAGGGATCAGCAGGTGAGTGACTATACTGTTACTGTGAACACTACCTTATTAATGCCTCCACCTCGTTTCATGGCACTGCTGTTTACTGTTATATTGTTGTTTCCCTGACATTCTACACTGCATGTAAATCCAGTGGAGGGGCAAGCCATGCAGGTTCAAGTGCAGACAGACCAGGTATGCTACAGCAACATTGTTATAGCGTTCAACAGTGTGTAGCACACATGTGATACCTGGCGGTTATGCTAATATTTGTCAATACAGGCCATCCGCTGTACAGTTGCAATGTCCATCATGTGAGTATTTGCAGCCCATGTTGCTGTATTGCACATGTGATGCTGTCAGTATTCCTTTTGCTAAGTACATGATTGTGTTTTCTTTCTCTTTATTTTCTCAGTGAAGGATCCACAGTACAACCCACAACCTCTCCACAGCAGGACTCTGTCAGTGGTAGCTATTAACTGGTTTTCATACCTGTCCTTGATGTTAGTCCTGTTGTTGTCCTCCATTAATTCTGTGTCCTCCTTACCATTCCTAGGCCAGTCTGCATCAACGGCATCAAGTGCACATAGGAGTGGTATGTGTATGTCACACCTTCTGTATGTTTTAACTGTGTTCGCCTGGTTAATGCTGTTTTTTTCCCTACACTAGTTGAAGTTCATCCCTGTTCAACACCACCATCTTCCCATGAGTTTTTGCTAGGTGTGTGTGTGTGTGTGTGTGTGTGTGTGTGTGTGTGTGTGTGTGTGTGTGTGTGTGTGTGTGTGTGTGTCTTTTATGCATCACACATGTCATGTATGTTGGCCATGTAAACAGATTATACACTTATGTTATATAGATTCCATGAAGCATACATATAGTAGACAGAAAGTTAAGTCATTATTATTTGTCACATTGCAGTGAGCTATATATGTCATATGTCTTTGATGATATCCACCATGTGATGTAGACACATTGTCCTGATGTGTGTCTTTGTATCTTGTAATACATCAGCTATCTACATCATCCAGCAGCCCATCCAGTGATCATGATGTTGTTCATGCTGTGCCTCAGCATGGTGGCATGGCCCCTGGCACAGAGAACCTTTAACTTATTTGGAGACTCTATCTATGATTTTGACAGTGATGTTGCAGCAGAGTTAGCCTCAGATATGTAGGTCCACTTGTCTAGCCATTCAGTGGATGCTACCACAGTCGATGTTGAACAGTGTGAGGCCATTGACCAATACACCTCAGTTGAGAGCATTTCTGCTGAGAGCTCCAAACAACCAGAACCAGGGTGTCACTGTAGATAGATGTGAGCAGATGTTGTGCATGGCCAGGTATCAGAGGGCATCCACCTCCTGCTCCAGGCAAGTGAACAGTTACAACAATAGCATCATTCAGACATCCATGTGTTTGCCCATGCCACAGATCATGTGGCACACCAACTATGTGTTATGCATGAAGGCCAAGAGCGCAGACACATTGCGATTATGGCTGCATTGTCTGCTCAGAATGAGAGTCTGCTAGCTGTGACATGGTTGGCGAAAATCCTGGTTTCCATGGTACTGCAGAAATGTCATACTACCAGAAGGATTCTGGATTCTCTGACTGTGCTCAGCAGACTGCAGCCTGTGAGAGATATGCCACCTGTCCGCAGAACCACCATTGGCCATTCGGAATCACTGTCTGTGGTCCAATCTTGTCCATCTGCTTTGGTCCCACTAGTCATGAAGCCTTCAACTGACAGCTATACTTTCATCTCATCATGTTGCTGTCATGCCATACATCTCTGTTGTGGAGCAACCAGGGCAAGATGTGTCTATATGTGGTCGGGGAAGAGCGGATCGAAGTGTTAGATGTCAGCAAGGTCATCCTAGTGTGTCCAACAATGTAGTACAAATAACCATCTCATATTATTCAAATACCACTGTACTGTGATATGTGTTTTCTGAAATTAAAATTTCTGAATTATGTCTTGTGTGATTTCTCTTTTGTCATGTTTGAGATATGTATGTGTAGCACTGGTGTGTCCCTTATTGTTTTCCATGCAGTGATACAAATATTTGAGTGTGTATGCATACTTGTGTCAGTTGTGCCCTGGGTTGATGACCCCTGTTGTGACACATTTGCATATCTTCATGTTGTAATACATTATGATTATGGTGTTATGTCTGATGCTCAGTGTGTACATCTAGTGGGTACCTGCCGTTAGATACAACCTGTGTTGCTGTGGTGGGACAAAACTGAACATCAATGTTCAATCTGTATACTCAAGTGTATGTGGTTTGTTATGATTCAAATATTTGGGTCACATGCTGCCATGTTGCTTGGGCCTGCACTTCAAGTCACACCCTACATTTGCTACACTTGTGACTTCTGTCCGCTGTGTCCTCCTGCTCCTCCTCTGATACTTGTGGGATCTCCTCTTCAGACATCTGGGGTTCTTGGGGTAGTTCACCCACATGTGCAGCTGGAAAACCATCATATGCTCTGGTTAGCATGTTGTGTAGCATGGCACATACTGTTATCATCTGTGCTGCTTTCTAAGGTGTGTATTGCAGTGCACCCTTGGATGTGTCGAGACATCTGAACCAAGATTTCAATACATCAAACACATGTTTTATGCTGTTTCCGGTTGTTGCATTTGCTTTATTTTAGACCTCCTGTGCAGAATTGGATGGTTCACAGTAAGGGGTCATTAGCCACGGCTCAAGTGATTAGCCACAGTCACCTGTTGTAGGGAATAAAAATACTTTTGGTCAGAATGGATATTGTTGAGAGGGGGGGGGGTCCTTAGATGGCTCATAGCTGTGTTACTGTAATTACCCAGTAGCAGCTCCTCAGGTATTTCACCTTGCTGGAATGCAGCCCTCAGTCCACTTTCCCTCCAAATGGCAGCATCTTGGAAACTTCCAGGGTGTGTTGCCATTATGTTTGTTATGCTGTCATCTGCTGCACACACAACTTGCTAGTTGATGGATGGCCATCTCTTTGTATTCATACATCGGTCTGCTTCTGGATGTACTGGTGTCTTGAATCTATTCCACTGAGTACATGTGGGAAGTTTGCCATGTTATAGAACTGGGTCATCACAGTTCTCCCCTCCATGAGGATGGATGGAACGTGTATGCAGTCATCCACTTTGCAGCACATTGCTTCCAGGGATTTTGACTGAATATGACTGTCAGCTGTCTGTGATATTCTCACAGCATCCCCATGTGTCTCTGGAATGTTCCAGATGCAGGTACACCCAGGCTGAAGCATACTTTGGTTTCAAGGGGATGGTCTTTCCTCACAGGGATGGTCTTTCCTCACAAGGTCTGCACAGACATGTGTGGAGAACACATATCACAGACAGCCTGCACCAGTTGTCTGTCTAGACTGTATTTGTTGATGACTTGCTTTTCTGACAACTGGTTTAGTTGCAGCCTTGCTCTGACTCTAGCTGGTACCTGTTGATTATTTGCTGGTCTGACAGCTGGTTTAGTTGCAGCCTTGCTCTGATTCTAGCTGGTACCTGTTGATTATTTGGTGGTCTGACAGCTGGTTTAGTTGCAGCCTTGCTCTAACTCTAGCTGGCTGCCTTCTGGGCTGCACAGCTTCATTTATAGCTTGCATCTCTGCAGCCTGCTTTAGTATATTAACAGCCGGTTACATTTTTATATTTTTTTATATTTTACTATGGATTTCATAATACTCCATATTATTCACTTGAATTCCTTGGCATCCAGAAATTATGCACTAATGATTTTAGAAACAGAGTCAGAGTGGCTGTTTGTCCCATTCGAATTGCATTGTGTGCATGCAACATGTTTTGGAATCAGACTGGTGTGTACAGAATCCCTAATGATCCTAGGCTGAAAATTAAAGTACACAGTCTACCTTCAGTGTGGCTTCTGGCACTGCATCTGCACCAGGTGCACTGCAGTCTTCCTTTGGCACACTGCACTGTCCACAAATAACTTCTGCGAGCTTTACGGAATCTGACCCCAGTATTAAAGCAATAAGAGAAGCTATGAGGTCTGGAGGGCTGAACATAGGAAAAAATAGAAAAGGTCACATAAAGGGGGATTCTGAGAACTAAAATAGATTATGTGGTGTTTTTCAAAAGACATAAAAGAAATAAGAGGTGTGGCAGAATGTCTGAGTGTTTAGATCACACAGAGGGTTTGAGTTAGAACAGGAAATGACAGAAAAGTAATAAAAGAAGAGAAATAAATACAAAGATTGACTGAAGAGATTGTTCAAACAGATGAGATGAAAAGGGAACATAAGATTTTATAGGAACAACATACGACAATAAAAGTACAATATAAACAATGGACAGATTGACAGAATGCTTATAAAGAAAATAAAAGAAAATATTTTTAATTGTAAAAAAAAAAAAAGAATGAAGCAAAGGCATAGGCGAGTGTATAATGGAATAATAAAAGGACATGAACAAGAAATGAAACAGTGTGGTGACCACATTAGAGAAATATTAAACAAGTTGTATAAAAGAAACAGAAAGAAAGATGAAAATGTGTTGTTTAGATAAACAGGCAGGTTCAATAAACCCTACATGGCCTGCTTGCATTGTGTGTGTGCCGCGCCATGATACGCACACAATAACGGACTATTTTGGATTCACTAAGTGGCTGTGCACAGTATGTAGAGCTGTACAAACATGGTAAATACAGTGCCATGCTAATTATAGCATAAGCAGTTGAATTATATATTAATCAACCAATCCAAGATGGAGGAGCTGTTCAACAAGCGAAAAGCAACCGTGTCGACACAGTGCTGGTGTCCCTGCGAATTCTATAGCCTATTGGAATACAAACACGGAAAGGAGTCAACACAGAAACAATGTTAGGGGTTGCTGGTGCTTTAATTCATGTGTTTGTGCAACAGGCTGAAGTCTGTACCGCTACTGCTGCTAATAAAGCAGTGCCAAGGACAACAGTTTCCTGATTGAGCGCCTCACCCTCCACCTGTCCAATATTTAAGGGTTCACTGGAATGGCCTGGTATATGCCTACTAGCTGTGCCCAATGGAATTGCAGGGGATGGCTGAATATCAACCTCAGTGTCAGATTCAACCTCTGAACCCCCTGACTGTGCCTCTTTTTGGCCATCATCATCTTCACCGTTTGCAGATACTATGACATCAGGTGGTAGGAGTCACACACTTCCACTGTCAGGATCACCTCTGATGGTAAGCAGCAAACACAGGAAAGAAATTAATTGCTGTATTACTATAGTCAAATGTATGCCAACAATATAATAGTGGTGCTAGTACTACAGACAGTACAGCAATCTGCACAACAGTCCTGACTCCCACATCACACATAAGGATAAAATATATATTTCTTCAAACTATTCATCACTACTGAAAAAAAATGGCAGCTGATGCTATGCTTCCCATGGATGATGGTCCTGGAAGAAGTTAAGTAAAAAGTAAGGACAATTTCATCACAATTAACAGTAACAAAGGGAGGGGGGTTAAACGTTTTTGCCCTTTATATATCCCTTAATGATACTTTTAACAAGAGCTTGAATAAGAAGTCCAACCTAAGCCCATCTCTAATCAATCGGAATTTCTTATTAACTGTATCTATCTACAGCTCCCCCCAAATTAATTTATTGTTAAATAGAACTTACATATTGCTGTCAATATTTTACTATACAAGAGTATTTAACAATCAAGATACATAAGCCTACCTGGAAGCTCCTTCTGGGACATACTTGTTCTCCCTGAAACAGCAAAACTATTGTCAATGGCTTGCTGTGTGCACTTTCCTGGGAGCTGTCTATGA
Source organism: Protopterus annectens (assembly GCF_019279795.1). Lineage (NCBI taxonomy): Eukaryota > Metazoa > Chordata > Ceratodontiformes > Protopteridae > Protopterus > Protopterus annectens. Next base: position 502,581,879 of record NC_056742.1, read on the forward strand.
CCCTGACAGTGGACAGAAACTCTTCATTTGCTGTTAGTGTGGCTCTGTGGTAGGCCCCCCCTGGTACCCGCACAATCACAGTCTACTGAAGCTGCTCTTCTCCATGCAGATGAGAGCATGTCAGGGGCCCTATGGAGCACCTGATCATATTTACTGCTGTGGCTGCCTACTGCATTCACATTTGCAACTACCTGCTGCCAAATTTGCTTTCTGCCTGACATTTCTCCATGTCCCCTCTCAAGCAGAAAGGCACCATGTTACCTAAACGCTTCCACAATGACCTAATTCTCAGGGTCAGTGAACGTTTTTTTTTTTTTTTTTTTGAGGATTGGGATGCCTGGGTGCTATAGTCTTTGGTGAACTGAAACACAACAGAAGGATAATACCCATAAATATCACATAACTAAAATTCCTGTTTCCGGATAATGCATAAAAGGTAGCATTTCACTGTTACCCACTGGAGAAACATAAAACAGTCAAGATATTGAATTATCCAAAAGAAGGAGAGTAACAATAGCAAACTATCTTGTTTGTGCCAAATCAGAAATGCAGCTTTGCTCTCCCAGCCCAAAAAGAACAGGAAAATGACACATTTTGCTTACAAACCATCTGTGAAATGCTAAAAATCCCATCAAATGAACTATACCTGAAACGTGTGCAGTCATGTCTACCTGTGACCAGCACTCCCCTAGAAGTGTGTATGGTCCATCCTGGGAAGCTAACACCTCTGTGTCTTTGACAACATAGGGCATTTACATTTCACAGAAATAACAATAGAAGACTGTGCACTGAAAAAGAGTTGTAACATTAGCACTTGTGATGACAGTTAATAAGGCTGTGCATCTGTGAAAGTGAAATGCCCTGACAAACATGCCCATGCCATCAGTACACTTCTTAAAATGCATTTGCTAATGTATATATATATATATATATATATATATATATATATATATATACGCACATATACGCATACACACAAAGATTTTCTTAATGACATCTCAGCATATGCAGTATATAGCTGAGAAATGCAAGCATACTTTATCAAGTTCAGTAGTCTTCTGTGCAGATGTATCCCAAAGTAATATACTCTTCTGTGTTATTCACATAAACAAGTCTCCTCACCTTCAAGTTCCTTAGCTATGTGGTTCCCTTTTTATGGTATGGACTCAGGGGGGTACATATCACTTCACCTAAAATTAATTTCCCTAAACTCAATTCACCTAAACCAAATCACCTGAAGTTCATTTCACCTAAAACTCATTTCACCCAAAACTCATTTCACTGACAAGTAGTATAATAAGGCAAATCAAAGGTATATGTCCCTTTCCCCACTGTAGTGTGATCCTGGTGTTAGTATATATAGTTGGGGGGGTGTGGAGGCATGGGGGGCATAGCCCCCCACATATTTTGGTTTTATGTTGTCTGGTTTTGTTTTACATTATTTAGTAAAAGCCAACTAGGTGGAGGGCTATGCCCCCACCCCCCCCAATATGGGGGGCTGCACCCCCACACCCCTAATAGTTGCAGCAACAGACACTCCTCAAACTAATGTCAAATGTCAGATTAACCTTCCAGTTTCAAAGATTGCTTTCCTTCCTGCTAAGCACTATTGCTCTCCACTTAACATAACACAAATGCAGTTGCCATTGTTTTTCAGGTTTGCACACTACCGGTAAACGTGATAACAGGAACTGGCAAGAAATCATCATTTGCCATTGCTCTACGTTTGGTATTAGACATGTCTGGCATTAGAGGGGAAGGTGCTAAGTTTAGGGCACAGAGGTGGGGTGCTCAGGAGTCCAGTATAGTTATTGGACTCAAGGTAAAGCATCACAGCCAAAGGCTTCTGCAGGGGGGCTATTCTGGCTCCCAGTACAAGTCCGAGGCATGGAGTAGTTTGATTAAGACTGTATCCAGTGCTACTGGCATCACACGCACTGGAGAACAGTGTAGGCACTACTTCAGTGGCCTACAAAAGTGCAAGAGGGATACACTCAACCAGTGGTTGACTGAGTTTCAAACTGGTGACTTCCTACAGTTGTGTAAATATGATAATAAAGAGAATGTTTAATACAAAGAACACTAAATGTAGGCAAGACTGGCATGCGTAATGCTCTTCTTTTCTTTTCGTTGTTTTTTTCTTTCTTTCCACAGGAATTGTCAAAACTGGATTGAATTGGCAGGCTCATGCTGAACGTCTGGAGAGACTGATGGAAGCAAGTGGTATGTATGCAGCACAAGAGAAGTATTATTGCAGCTTTAAAAGTTAATGATATATGTTTTTGTATTCTATACAGTAGTAGTAAAGTAAGCATGCATATCCTAACTGTAAAAGCAAGAATGCATGCATAGGTTTGTAGCATAAACCAGCTTTAGAAGTCAAATGTAAGACTGTAGTCAGAGGTTGTGGGTTCAAATACCATGAGTAGCAACTATACAATACTGCATTTCCTTCATAATGTTACATAAATTAAACTATATAGAAGTGGCATAAATGCCCTGCTATTAACTGTAATCAGTATACTTGGACCAAACATATGTGCAGTATATGCACATTGCAATGGTTACTTTGAATAATCTGTAATTATAGATTGTAGTTGATAGGACATATACTTAAAGATAATAGCGCAGATAAAATAGTTGTATAATTGTGATAGTGCATTGTATGACACATGCAAAGAAAAAAAACACCAACACTAACCAAATGTCCAAACCAGAATATGCATATAAAATAAAAGAAAAAACCAACAGGATAACCATGGCAACTGACTCCATTTTAATAAAATGTATAAAAACTAATACAGGACAAGTGCTTTCACGTATTGCTGTGCTTCTTCACATCCTAATACAATGGTTTAAAACTTGAATCATTATATACTATTTGACAATATATTAACAAGGACAATCATTCAATTATCCAATTATTCAAATGTTTTAATACATTTTAATGCTCTTAAGTCTCCGAGTGTTTAAAATTGGTTTAATGCTGACACTACTGTTTAAACATTGGTATACATGTGCCTGTAGTCTTAAAATGCATGTCAGTTCCTTCTGTTCTAAAACATTGTTAGTATTGCCACCCCTTATATTTTTACGAACGTTTTGTAACACTCTGAAACTAAAGGCATGCCCTGGTGACTCCAGAATATGTTTCGCTAGAGCATTCTTCACACTTTTGTTTTTCATCTCATATAAGTGCTTACTGGTTCTATTTTTTAATCACTGAATAGTCTTTCCTACATAAAACGAAACACATACATCACAGGTAGCCAAGTATATAATATTTGTAGTGTTGCAATCTGCATAGAACCTGGGTTTAAATTCAAAAGTTATATAGGAATGTATGAATTCAAGTTTGTGAGAATTGGGGAGGCATAGAGATGTGTAGATATGAGATGGGTATGTGTGGTGGTGGATTTAGCCTGTTTAGTAAGGAATTGTTTATTTCTGTAGAGAACACCTAATTTTGTATCCACTTTCTTTATGGTCTGGGAGACATGGATGTCAAATTTCATACTACAGTTGATTTCGACACCTAGCAGTTTAGTGTGAGTTTCAGGAGAAATGATGTTTTTGTTTTGAACATAATATTGAAGGAGAGGCTTGATGTGATGGATCTTGTCGGCTTAAACAGAAGAAGTTTTGCCTTGTTAGGGTTTAGAATTAGCTTGGAGTTTGTGAGCCATGCTTCAACCAAGAGAAAGGAATCTTGTGTAATTGAATGGTGCTCCTGCAGAGAGGAGGCAGAATAGATTTAAGTTGAGTTGTCCGCATATTGCATAACAGAAGCATGAAGAGAGGAGCTATGTAGATTGTTAATAAAACATGACGAGAGTAGCGGTCCTAGAATGGAGCCTTAGGGAACTCCTATTGTAACTGGAAGAAGTGGGAAGAGGTTGTTCTACCACTGGACAGCCTGCTGGCGACCTGATAAATAGCTTTGGAATGAAGAGACAGAGGGTTGACTGATATTAAACTAAGAAATAACTTGGATAAGTTTACTATGTGTGACCATGTCAAAGGCCTTGGAAAGGTCAAGAAAGATAGCAGATGCAAATTTCCCATTTTTTTCTGTGGCAGTTTACTGTATTAGTGAAGGACATTAATGCAGTAGTAGTGCTATGGGAGGGACAAAAGCCATGCTGGGTGTTAGTTTGTATGTGTAAATGATCCATAATTTGTTTATGTATACATATTTCTAGGACTTTGGATAGAGGGGATAGTATGGCTATTGAACGATAATTAGTAATTTCTGTAGAATTGCTGCCTTTGTGTAGGGGTATTATGTAGGAGATTTTCCAAATCTCGGGGACTTTATTTTTGGACATGGATCTATTGATAAGGATGGTTACAGGGTAGGCTATTGCACTGGCAGCAATTTTTGGAAATTCTGCTGGAAGTCTGTCTGCAGTTAGGGTTGTGTCTTTTAGTTTTTTAAGCAATTTTTATGTTGTTGATGGAGACTGGTGTGAATGTAAAGGTGGAGTTGTTAATGTTTGTCTTGAGTGGTTCAGTGGAGGGGCAGTTTTGAAGATTAGATAAGGCAGTTATGGTTTCAGTGAAATATTTGTCGAATAGCTAGCTATGTTTTCAGTGGTGTTATTGGTTCTTAGGTTCATAGATAAATACTAGGCTAACTGCCCATGTGGGCCATTTTAAGCCTAGCCAATTACCCTATGTAAGAATCAAGCCTTGCTCCTTGTGGCGGTAAGTTAAACATCTTAACCATTATACCAACCTCCCAACCATGATGGGGAGGGTGTGGTGCATTTTGCTGGAAGAATATTCTTAATGGTTGCCCAGAACTTTTGAGGGGTTTTTTTGGTGCTTCACTTGTATATTCTGGTAGTAATTCATTTTATCTTGTTTAACTGCTTTTTTTTGCTTTACTCCAGAGCTCTAAGTATTATTGTTTTGATGTTTGGGACCTGGTAGAATGCCAGTGGTTCCAGGCTTTCTCTCTAATTATTAGTAGTGACATAGTCCCTTTAGTTAGCCAAGGAGCAGCCTTTGATTTGGTTCTAATAGTTCTAGGAGCTGCATGTGTGTTCAGGATATCTAAAAAGTAGTATTAAAGAACTGAACTGCTTCTTTTAGGGGAAGTACCTTAGAGGTGTCCAGTTACAGGTCTGTAATGCTGATAAGAAATTGGTGGTGTTAACTTGTTTTCTGCTTCTTATCAGATGGTAAGTTAATTGTTTGTTATGATAAAACCAATGCATTAGTAGAAAGGTTGATTGATGGTCGCTCAGGCTGTCAGGGAGCAACCAGACTGAAAGGAGAGGGTAGGTCGATTTATAAGTATCCAATCAAAGGTTGATTCCTTTCAGATTGCCTTATCTATTTTGTGGGGGATTCGATGATTTGAGTAAATCCACTTAGGTTGCTAACATTTGTGAGGTTTTGAGAGTAGCAGGTCACTCAATCAATATTGAAATCACCCAAAATGATAGTTTCATGTGGTGTCACTGTTGTTCTCCCACCTCCACTCACCAAGCATCTGTAAATAGAAGTCTTTTAAATTGTACTATGGTGCAGATGGAAGTGGGTAGTTTATTCCATATTTTGGGTATGATGTTAGAGAAGAAGGATTCTCCAGCTGAGTTATTAACTTTGGTGGATTTAACTAGGAGTTTGTCACTGGAACGGAGTGTTCTAGTGGTGGTGCATGGTTGTATGAGATCTTGTAGGGCTGGGGTTTTATCTGCTTCATGGAGTATTTTATTGATTAAGGTTAGTCACTTGTATTGGGGGTGCTGAGGAAGTTCTAACCAGTTTAGTTGTCTAAGGGCTGTGCAAAGGTGTGTTTTGTATGGGGAGTTTGTAGCAAATTTGGCTATTTTATTGTAACATGAGTCTAGTTTAGTAAAGTGTGATTTGCGTAGGTTGGTTAGCATAGGGGAGGCATAGAGTAAGGGTGACAGGAGGTGTGTCTGGGCAATGGTAGCTTTTGTAGATCTGGTTTAAAATTTCTTGTTTCTTTAAAGGAGGCCTAATTTCATGAACTTTTTTGATAGTTTGGGCTATGTGGATATCAAATTTTAGACTGTTGTCAATTTCAACCCCTAGCAGTTTGGTATGTGTCACAAGGGTGATAATAGCTTTGTTTCTGGACTCTAGGGTGAAAACTAGGAGTGCTGCAGGTGTTCTTCAGGGGTAGAAGAGGAGGAGTTTGGATTTATTTGGGTTTAGAATGAGTTGAGAATTGGTAAGGCAGGATTTTACTGATAGAAATGAGTTCTGGGTTATGGTGTGGAGGTCCTGTATGGTGGGGGCAGAGCATATGAGGGTAGAGTCATCTGCATATTGTATCACACCAACCCTTATCTCTTTTCTTTTATTTTACACTATGTGTCATCAAAATGTCTCTATGTCATCCATCTGTAACAAATCACTAAATGCTTCACAGCACAGTGAGGTAGGTCGGACCCAGTGGGTCAGCCTGCCCCACTCCACTGGCTCCAGCACTAATGCCAAGCACATCTGCAACCCAACCTGGCAGCATTGCTTCTGCTGCCCCTGCACTACCTGTGCCCTCAGATAGCAGTGCCTTGGCAGCTGGTGCTGTGGTACCCTGTGCGAATAGTGGTGGAGGTGAGCATTTCATCACCTGCCAGAAGATGCCAAGGTTGGTGTGTAGGGTTGTGCACCATACCATTGGTGTACGGCCACACTGGATGGAGAGGCTCCTCTTACTTCTAGTTCATATGAGGAGAATCGTCAAGAACTCCAGCACCCAGTGGAGTAACGGTACAGTGATGACAGTGCTGTGGGTGAGGATTAGAATCTGTCTCCATGTTTGAGAGGTATAGGTTCATAGGTTGGTACTAGGCTATCATCCCTAGGGCCTATACAAGCCTAGCCATAACAATTCGCTGGCTATTTTTTCCCACACTATTTCCTCCCTGGACCCCTGTCTAGCAGGGTGACTGATGTGATCCCCGAGGTGAATTTTCTTTCTCCCATCCAATCATCAAGGTTCCTTTTGAAGAGGGCCAAAGAGGCGCTCTGCTTGACATGTATGAGCATTCTATTCCAGAGTCTGGGGAGTCTCTAGGTCAGGAACCTATCCCTCCAGCATGTTTTGTTTATTGTGATGACAAGGTTTAGATCCCTGGAGCATGTTAGCTTGCATTGTCCCCTCTCTCACCCCAATCATGGACTCCTCAAAACTTTTGTGTCCCTCACCATCTCTGTCTTGTCTTGTTTGCCTTGTTCATTTGCATTTGTTTCCTCACCTACCCAACTTACCTGACCCATAAATACCAATCTCCTTTACCCAGCATTCCTCTCTTATTGAAATACAAAAATGGGCAACTGTCCCAAAACAAAATCATGCCATACATAGCTCCCCATTTCATACATGTCTTATTGACACACACTTGAGTTGGTCCAAGTGGCTATACAACATGATGACATTGTTGTCACTCCTCTTTGTGGAGGTGACAGTCCAAATTCAGCTAATATTCTGTTCAGATTCTCAGTTTACACTGTTAAAGAAATAGATAGCTGTGGTTCTTTCCTACCTTCATTCTATACATTCATGTATTTCTTTCACTTTGTTCTTCCCACTGCTTGCTCTCCATTTCGCCACTTTCCCATCTACCTCATTTTAACACCTATAATCTGGTCAAACAATAAAACAACACACAACTTAGAATCAGAGAACATATTTATCATATAAGAAAGGTTCCAGTGTTAATGCTTTAGCGAAGCATGTTTTAAGTATGGGTGACCAACATAGCTTTCACTTTATGGTTGTTTGTAGAACATATGCTTTTTATTATCTGTTTTTATTATTCGTATCTGATTGATGATGTGCTTTGAAAGTAATATATTTCTGTGTCATTTTTAATAGTTTATTTAGATGCAGGTATATATATCTGTTTTAATGAGTAGTAACAAATGAATATGTTTTTAAAAGTTGATTGATGAAGGTCATGTGATGTAGATGTACGATATAAAAGGTGTCTTCTTTGTGTTATGTTTGTACACCTAATGAAGCTGAATGTGAAAGCGCTTGTGTTGCAATAAAGACAGTACTGCTAGAAAGAACATTTTGATGTGCTGGCGTTTGTGAATTCTGGAGCCTTACCTTAGCAGCGTTTTTGATAAATATATAAACTACACTACATAAATTAAAAACAAATTTTATGTGATATACTATGCACATCTTTAGAATAAAAATAAGCATTCAGATTTTCAAATACATGTAGTAATGTGGGCAACCATTTGCATAGTTTGTAAAGCTGTCTCTTAAACTATACCTGCATATTGCAACACAACCACCACATACTACTCATTGCACAAACACAACCACCACATACTACTCATTGCACAAACACAAGCACAACATACTACTCATTGCACACTCATCAATCTGGTAACATGCAGAAATCAAACTATTTTGACAGCTGAACATGCCTACTACATCCATTTCATGCAGGCTTCCCAGCCTGCCAGCATCTTCTCTCCAACATCCAGTGCTGGTGTCATTCACCGTAAGTTGTCCTGCAGCCTTGTAAAAGTCACACGAGCTGTGGTGCATGCATAAAATGTTGTGCTCTCTAACTGATGTACTTAGGTAGGGGTTCTGTTCACAATGCAGTCAACTGGGAGGTGTGTGTGTGTGTGTGTGTGTGTGTGTGTGTGTGTGTGTGTGTGTGTGTGTGTGTGTGTGTGTGTGTCTAGCCAGAAGAGCATAAGTGTGTATCTGACAGTTAACACTCCAGTTCCATGGATTGGCAATATTTTGCCACTTGCACAAACTTACACATCCATGTCATGCAGGCCTCTCAACATCTTCTGTCCAACATCCATTGCTGATGTCATCCAACATAAGTTGTCCTGCAGCCTTGTAAAAGTCCGACTTGAACTGTGGTGCTTTCCTTAAATACAGAGTTGTACTTACATAGGTAGGTATTCTGATCTCACTGCAGTCAACTAGGGTGTGTGTGTGTGTGTGTTTGCGCCCATGCATTGAAATTACAGAGTGCATTTCACACCAGCGTGTGGGACACTGCTATTAGCATTTTCTACTTACCAGACACTGCTGATTTTATCACCTTTAAAATTTTGTCTTACACTCTCCAAATCAGACTTGAGCTGTGGCACTTGCCTTAAATACAGAGTTCTGTAGTCACTATACTTAGATAGGTAAGGGTTTTGTTCTCATTGCGGTCATCTGGTGTGTGTGTGTGTGTGTGTGTGTGTGTGTGTGTGTGTGTGTGTGTGTGTGTGTGTGTGTGTGTGTGTTTGTGCACATAGGATCATAGCAAATTACTAGGCTATTGGCCCTGAGTCCCTTACAAGCCTCGCCAAGAATTTAGCCCATGTTCTGACAAGTCAGCACCCTATGCCACTGTCCAGCAGGGACATAGGCAGAATTCTAGGGGTGTATTTTCTGTTCCTCATCCAGTTATGCAGGTTGCGCTTAAAAAGGTTTAATGTGGTACTCTGCTTTACAATGGAGAGGGAGTCTATTCCACAAAAGGGGGAGTCTCTGGGACACAAATCTGTCCCACCAAGTCCTATTGATGTCACAGACCAGATTGAGGTCTTGTTTGCAGGTTACTTGAGTGTAGCACGACTTGCAGATATGCAGCAGTCCCATCAGGGTGGAGGTCAGAGATTGCTTTGTATGCCAGACAGAGGTCACCTCTGAGAAATCTGTAGGAGACTGAGCAGAGGGACAGGGCTTTTAGCCTATCTGTGTAGGGTAGATGTTTGAGGCCCTGGATTCTCCAGGTGTGGAATCTCTGTGGTTTCTCCAGCTGCTGCATGTGCTTTGTGAGGTACATGCTGAAAGAGACATTGTATTCAATAATCGGTGTTATAAAGGAAGAATACAGGGATGTTATGACCACCTTGTCCCTGGATGATATACCCTTACTAATGAGGTGGGCTATGTAGAAAGCTTTCTGTACAATGGAGGCAATGTGTACTACATTCCACAACATTACTGGTTCTTTTATACCTTAATTTTTGGATAATCCCTTCTGTATCAAGGTTTTGATTGTAATAGTTGTATGAATTGTAATATTTGCATTCTATGTAATATCTGTACTCTATGTAATATTTGTATTTCTGTTTACTCTTTTATGTTTTATTTTGTTATTTTTATTGTGACAGAGCTTTTCTCCCCGGGCCTCCACTGAAAATGGCTTCACTGGGCCCAGTGGAGTTTCATGGTAAACAAATGCCAATAAATAAATAAATAAATTAAGTTGTCAAAAGTCAGTTCGCTATCAACCTGGGTTCCCAAGTCCCTCACGACTGATTGCAAGCTTGACATATACTTGACATTACACTGAGCATTTTACACCAGGATGTAGGACACTGCTGTTACGATCTTCCTCTCACCAGACTATGCTGATGTCATCAGCTAATGCTGGTTTGTGGATGTGCAGTATTCCCAACAGGGCAGGATCAGAGACTTTCACCTCATCCTATATGATACAGATTACAGTGACAGGGCTTTCAGTCTATACACATGCATCATGGCATGGTTTGCAGGCCCTGTATTTTCTTAGTGAGAAACCCCTGTGGTCTATCCAGCTACTGCAGGTGTTAAGTGAGCTACATGCAAAAGTGAACATTATACTCTGTTAGTGTTCTGATGAGGTTCAAGTACAGTGGTGTAATATAGCCCTCAGATCTGAATGTGATGGCCTGACTTATGAGGTGCACAATGCAGTCTGCCCATATTGCTGTGAACACTTGATGGTGGAATTTCAGATTATAATCTATGTGTGTTTGCAGGTCTTGCACCACTGGGTTTCAACATAGGGGGAGTATTGTCAATGCTGTAACTAGCAGGGAATTCTACTTTGCAGAAGGCCAGACCTGATAAAATTGAAACATCTTCGTAATCAGGTAAAAAAATAGTCAACAAAGATAAAAGGAATACTATTCCTAACTGCAGTCTAACCTTAAAGAAATCCCTAAACTTCTAAACTCCTGAACCTGGGCACAAAAACAACCCATGTCCACATCCTGACAAACCTTCTCAAGAAATAGCCTCTCTCTCTCTAACTTTCTTTATAAATTCTACAGCTCACATTACTGCTAGCTTTCCCCAGCAGCATAAGTAACACAGCTCCTTCTAAAACCTCCCACTACACTCTGTAACACTACATGCACCCCTTATACCCAGGACACTGCCTCTGCAATACAACATGCACCCCTTATACCCAGGACACTGCCTCTGCAATACAACATGCACCCCTTATACCCAACACACTGCCTCCCTAACACTACATGCAATCTTTAGCCCCAGGACACTGCCTCTCTAACACTACATGCACCCCTTTTACCCATGATGTTGCCTCCTAACACTACATGCACCCCTTATACCGAGGATGCTGCCCCCTAACACTACATACACCCATTATACCCATGACACAGACACCCTAACACCACATGCACCCCTTACACCCAGGATGCTGCCTCCCTAACACTACATGCAGCCTTATAACCAGGACTTTGCCTCCCTAATACTACATGCACCCCTTATACACAGGACACTGTCCCCCTAACATTACATGCCCCCCTTATACCTAGGATGCTGACACCCTAACACTACATGCACCCCTTATACCCAGGACACTGCCTCTGCAATACAACATGCACCCCTTATACCCAACACACTGCCTCCCTAACACTACGTGCATCACTTATAAACATGATGTTGCCTCCCTAACACTACATGCAATATTTAGCCCTAGGCCACTGCCTCTCTAACACTACATGCACCCCTTTTACCCATGATGTTGCCTCCTAACACTACATGCACCCCTTATACCGAGGATGCTGCCCCCTAACACTACATACACCCATTATACCTATGACACAGACATCCTAACACCACATGCACCCCTTACACCCAGGATGCTGCCTCCCTAACACTACATGCAGCCTTATACCCAGGACTTTGCCTCCCTAATACTACATGCACCCCTTATACACAGGACACTGTCCCCCTAACATTACAAGCACCCCTTATACCTAGGATGCTGACACCCTAACACTACATGCACTCCTTTTACCCAGGACACAGACACCCTAACACCACAAGCACCCCTTACACCCAGGATGCTGCCTCCCTAACACTACATGCAGCCTTATACCCAGGACATTTCCTCTCTAACACTACATGCAGCCTTATACCCAGGATGTTGCCTCCCTAACACTACATGCACCCCTTATACTGAGGATGCTTCCCCCTAACACTACATGCACTCCTTTTACCCAGGACACAGACACCCTAACACCACAAGCACCCCTTACACCCAGGATGCTGCCTCCCTAACACTACATGCAGCATTATACCCAGGATGTTGCCTCCCTAACACTACATGCAGCCTTATACCCAGGATGTTGCCTCCCTAAGACTACATGCACCCCTTATATCCAGGACACTGTCTCCCTAACATTACATGCTCCCCTTATACCAAGGACACTACCTCCCTAACACCACATGCACCATTACAGCCAGGATGCTGCCCCCCCCTAACACTATATGCATTCCTTATACCCAGGATGCTGTCTGTTTAACACAACATGCACCTCTTATACCCATGACACTGACACCTTAACACTACATGCACCCCTTATACACAGGACGCTGCCTCCCTAACATGACATGCACCCCTTGTACCCAGGATGATGACTCCCATTCTACTCCCAATTTCACCGTCAATCCCATTTCTATCACAACTATAAACAGACTACTTCTGAAGCTCAAACCCTGCTCTAACACTCCTGATAATATACCGCCCAAATTTCTAAAGCTTGCAGCAGACACCATCGCATTCCCTAAAAGTATCCATACCAATAGATCCATTCAGGAAACCTATGTACCCAAATTATGGAAGAAAGCATACATTCTGCCTCTTCATAAAGGTGGCAAAAACATCGATATCACCAGCTTTTGTGTAATCGCTATCCTTTCCTATCTGCAAGATCTTGGAAAAGTGCATTTACACTCTACAATATCTTCTTCACAACCATCTCCTGTCCCCTATGCAACATGGTTTCAGACATGGCTATAGCACAACAACTGCCTTCATATCTGTCTTGGATATTGTTAACAGAGCATGTGATGCTTAGAAAATAGTCTTTACCCTCTTCTTAAATCTGTCAAAGGCTTTTGATACAGTTTGCCACCCATTAGTACTTTCACAACTTTCTAACACTGGACTTTCCCCCATCACTCTCAAGCTACTTACAGTAAATGGCAGGCAACAGGCGGTCAAATGGCAAAACTCTATCTCTCCTTACCTTAACACCTCCACTGGAGTCCCTCAGGGCTTCATACTTGGTCCCATCCTATTCAACATTTTCACTAATAACTTTCATTCTTTTATGACCCACGGATCCCTCATTCAATATGCTGACAACTCATCTATTGTATGTTTAGCTGACTCTATTTCCAAACTTCAGCTCAGAACTCAAAAAGCCCTATCTATCACTGAATCTTGGATTTATAATAACCACCTAGTCCTTAACCCAAATAAATCCAGAATCAAGTTATTCACTGTTAGGAAATCAACTCCATTAAATAAAACCTTCAATATCTATTCTCAAAATAAGGCACAAATAGAACTTGCTAGCCACACAAAACTGCTAGGAGTCACGATAGATGAACACCTAAAATTTGATATTCACATACAACACAATATAAAAAAAAACATCAGAAATTAGGAATCCTCTATAGGCACAAACACTTCCTCAACCCCTCCACTAAACAAACCTTTGTTTCTACTTACCTACTCCCTTCACGCATGTGTGAAGCCCTTCTACTTACAAACCTTTAAACTACACTAAAAGCCAAGCTTCAGACTTGTTATAACAAAATTGCCAAATTCGTAAATAATTCCAAAAACTTCACCCACCACTGTACTGCTCTACATTCCCTGAAATGACTGGAACTACCAAACTACCTTGACTACCTGCAGCTAACTACAGTACACAAACTGATCTTTAAACCTTCAGATTGTCCTGCCCTTAGCTCAATATTCACTAACTACCTCCCAAAGAGGCCCCTCAGATCTGAGGATTAGCAGCTTCCTCAGGTTTACAAACCAAATATTCTACCTGGCCAACTTCTTTACTCCTAATCTCTGCCCAAAAATCAGAATGTCCTACCCATTAGAGCCATTAAAGCTACCCAGAATCCTACCCATTTTAAAATTTCTTTACGCAATTAGCTAGCTTCCATCTAGAACTGTACTTGCACTCAGCCTCCTTAAAATATCTAACTCTAGTGATATTCTTTTACTTTTATGCCCTGTTTATCTAATATCCTCTCTGCTCTATTTACCTCAAAAATATTATGTCATTTCTACCTGTTTAATCACTGGATGACTGATTGTGTTTTTATATTGTAAACCAACTGTTACTTAGTTGTACTTATATATAAAATTTTACTTTTATTCATATACTGAGGAGATTTTCTTCTAATTACCTCAGAAATGCTCTAATGTCACTTCTACTTGTTTAACCAATGGGTTACTGATTGTGTGTTTTATATTGTAAGCAATTGTTTCTTAGTTGTATTTTACCTATGTATATAATTCTACTTTTATTCATTTAATGAGGGGCTTTTCTCCCCAGGCCTTCATTGAAAATGGGCTCTGAATGGCCCAGTAGACTTTCCTGGTAAACCAACTGCAAATAAATAAATTAAATAAAGACACATTTTTGTGTTTATTTGTAGACCGTGTGGTTTTGTCACCATTCATTTGTCTGTGTTAGCCTCTCCTGTAGTATGTTATCATCATTGGTGGACTCTGTGTTAGCCCCTCCTGTAGTACGTTATCATCATTGGTGGACTCTGTGTTAGCTCCTCCTGTAGTATGTTATCATCATTGCTGGACTCTGTGCTAGCACCTCCTGTAGTATGTTATCATCAGTGCTGGACTCAACGATTGCACCCAATACACAGGAATCAGCAAGCATGGTGAGCCAAAGGCCGTATACTTTAGCCTGGACTGTTGAGAAATAGATTCCAAACAGTAAAGGGCCAAATACAGACCCTGGGGTACACCACAGCTCTACTGGTAGAGTTTGATTCACCAACTTTCACCGTATGTGTTCTGTCAGTGACCAATTGGTTAAATATCTAGTGACTTAAGGGCTAATCCCCTGATGGGAGACTTTCTCAATGATACCTGAGTGGAAGATTTGTCAAAACCCTAGGCCATATCAAGATAGGTAGTATGCGCTGTCTTACCCTCATCCAGGCCTATCACACAGAATCAATGGGCTGTGACAACATCACAGATCACCTATGGCATGACTCAGCACATACACATACCCGACATGGTTGGATACACACTTCAACACACCCTCCACACAGACTATGTTCCCATAAAAGGGCGTATATCAACATGCATCCATCTAAGTTGGGAGGGACAATACCAGATGCACGATGTATAGAGACATCCTGCCTCTCCTCATCTGTGAGGAAGACCAACATGTCATCATGGACCTTTTCTAAATGGACACTAGTAATATATAGGCTGTGCGCAACAGACCTGTGTAAGTTGTTAATGCTACATCATGTCTGTTACATGCCCTTAAATAGGTCATACAGGGCATGCATGATGACAACACTATCATCCTTTTGAACTTGACAAGCCCAAGGCATTTGACACAAATCCACACTGAGGTATTCACTCAACACTGTCAGATGTTGCCATAAACACCTATGTCACCAAGTGGGTAGACCAGTGGATTACATATGTGGTATCTAAATATGTTAAAATATGTGAAGTGACCTATATCTCAGGTCCAGTGATCAGGTCCGTACATCAGAACTGTCTGCTAGGCCCTTTCCTATCCATTACTTAAGTCACAAATGTCACGAATGACATACAAATCCTGTGTCCAAACAGCTGTCTGAAGTACTACAGCTTGTGTGCAATCATTGACTCCAGCTGTGATATTAGTATAATACAGACAGTATCAATACACACAAAAGATTGCTGCCACAGCCATGATAGCACATGAGATGAAACAAAAATAGGGGTGGAAGTTGTTACATTATGAAAACAAATGCACAACTCAAGGATAATATGGACATCACCCCCTATAAGTGGACCGACTGGTATGTGACCTGTGTCCTTGGGTAGATGCTATGTGGAATGTTTACGAGCATGTAGCCACACTGCTTACTACTTCCTTGTATGTAACTCAACTACTGAGTATGTGAAGAACATCCACATCAAAGGCCATACTATCACCATAGTTCACATCCTTCATCACATGAATAACTGAGTACAATGCACCCTCCTTCATGTACCTCCCTACACACCTTCCAGTGATGTATAACTGAGGTGTACCACAGTACAAGGCACCCTCCTTCATGTACCTCCCTACACACCTTCCAGTGATGTATAACTGAGGTGTACCACAGTACAATGCACCCTCCTTCATGTACCTCCCTACACATCTTCCAGTGAGGTGTAACTGAGGTGTACCACAGTACAATGCACCCTCCTTCATGTACCTCCCTACACATCTTCCAGTGAGGTGTAACTGAGGTGTACCACAGTACAATGCACCCTCCTTCATGTACCTCCCTACACATCTTCCAGTGATGTATAACTGAGGTGTACCACAGTACAATGCACCCTCCTTCATGTACCTCCCTACACATCTTCCAGTGAGGTGTAACTGAGGTGTACCACAGTACAAGGCACCCTCCTTCATGTACCTCCCTACACATCTTCCAGTGATGTATAACTGAGGTGTACCACAGTACAAGGCACCCTCCTTCATGTACCTCCCTACACACCTTCCAGTGAGGTGTAACTGAGGTGTACCACAGTACAAGGCACCCTCCTTCATGTACCTCCCTACACATCTTCCAGTGATGTATAATTGAGGTGTACCACAGTACAAGGCACCCTCCTTCATGTACCTCCCTACACATCTTCCAGTGATGTATAACTGAGGTGTACCACAGTACAAGGCACCCTCCTTCATGTACCTCCCTACACACCTTCCAGTGATGTATAACTGAGGTGTACCACAGTACAAGGCACCCTCCTTCATGTACCTCCCTACACATCTTCCAGTGATGTATAACTGAGGTGTACCACAGTACAATGCACCCTCCTTCATGTACCTCCCTACACATCTTCCAGTGATGTATAACTGAGGTGTACCACAGTACAATGCACCCTCCTTCATGTACCTCCCTACACATCTTCCAGTGATGTATAACTGAGGTGTACCACAGTACAATGCACCCTCCTTCATGTACCTCCCTACACATCTTCCAGTGATGTATAACTGAGGTGTACCACAGTACAAGGCACCCTCCTTCATGTACCTCCCTACACACCTTCCAGTGAGGTGTAACTGAGGTGTACCACAGTACAATGCACCCTCCTTCATGTACCTCCCTACACATCTTCCAGTGATGTATAACTGAGGTGTACCACAGTACAATGCACCCTCCTTCATGTACCTCCCTACACATCTTCCAGTGATGTATAACTGAGGTGTACCACAGTACAAGGCACCCTCCTTCATGTACCTCCCTACACACCTTCCAGTGAGGTGTAACTGAGGTGTACCACAGTACAATGCACCCTCCTTCATGTACCTCCCTACACATCTTCTAGTGAGGTGTAACTGAGGTGTACCACAGTACAATGCACCCTCCTTCATGTACCTCCCTACACATCTTCCAGTGATGTATAACTGAGGTGTACCACAGTACAATGCACCCTCCTTCATGTACCTCCCTACACATCTTCCAGTGATGTATAACTGAGGTGTACCACAGTACAAGGCACCCTCCTTCATGTACCTCCCTACACACCTTCCAGTGAGGTGTAACTGAGGTGTACCACAGTACAATGCACCCTCCTTCATGTACCTCCCTACACATCTTCTAGTGAGGTGTAACTGAGGTGTACCACAGTACAATGCACCCTCCTTCATGTACCTCCCTACACATCTTCCAGTGATGTATAACTGAGGTGTACCACAGTACAAGGCACCCTCCTTCATGTACCTCCCTACACACCTTCCAGTGAGGTGTAACTGAGGTGTACCACCTTTTCCACAGTGACCTGTCACACATGTTATTGGTCATACCTAGGCACTCTTTTTGTTGCATAAACATTACTATCTGATGGTGCAGAACAGCCATCAAGGTGTTATACCAGATGCATGTGTGTTACCTGTTCTGGTGGTGTGCACAGTACATACAGGCTGTTTGATGACAATGAAGGCATTGGTTACATTTATGACGGTCTGGATTGTGCCATATATATCTGCCATGCAGATCAGTCAACTACTGTATTGATCATAATGTCATATACAGGTATAGCAGTGTCTCTCGTAACACCTCCAGCAGATGAGACAGTGTCAGGAAGGTGTGCTTGATTACCCTCATAGATTGCTAACATCCCATAATAGTTTTACAAATGTGTTTGTGCA
This sequence comes from Protopterus annectens, assembly GCF_019279795.1. NCBI lineage: Eukaryota > Metazoa > Chordata > Ceratodontiformes > Protopteridae > Protopterus > Protopterus annectens. The sequence continues at coordinate 502,600,338 of NC_056742.1, forward strand.
GAAGCATCTATTATCACTCAGAATCACATATGTTGAGTCAGAGACATGGGATTACTGGTGGGGTTATTCTGATATTGTCCATGACTGTGAGGACTTCTTTTACTGTTGTCCATGTGCTTGTAACTGTGTCCCACTTGCTGGAGACCTCTACTGTCTTTACACTCATTTTCAGGCAAGTCAGTTTGCACATCTTCACAATATGTACCCATCCCCATTTGTATATAACATCCCTGACAGAAGTCCTCTGTATTGCTCATATAAGGATGCTTATCTCACACAGACATTTTCCCCATTGTTATGTCACCACCTTGTCTGACAGTCACATAATATACATTTTCACTGTGCAGTCCCTACTGTACCAGATCGATATGTGATTGGTGTTGCTGCTACAACTGTCTTCCATTGACATGCCCTCATCTGCTGTACATTAAGATATTAATTGAATTATAATTGGACTGGTGTCAGCTTTAACAAATTTCTTTATTTTAAGTGATCTTGATACAGTTACATATTCTGGCTTAATGATGGAGATTAACCAATACTGAGAAAAGGTAACACTGCAGGTATCACAGATAAGGCAGTCCATTAAAAGAGACAGACACCTAGAGCATGGAGGCTGGTATCAACAGGGAGCAGGTAGACTTTGGGGAATGTAATGGATACTACCATAAAAGCAGAGTCTGAACTCAAGGCCTGTGGGTTAGAAATAATCTGCAAAGGGGTTCCCAGTGTCCAGGAATCTGCAAATGTGAAGAAGCATGCCCTTTAAACTTGAAGGAAGAATGAACATGTATTGAAATGATTAATCAGCCTCCTTAACATGTAGAGAAGCAGTCCTTGAAGTAAATCCCTGAACTGTGTGCATGAAGGATTGTATTCTATTTTCTACGGATTGCCCAGCTTATTTTGTCCTTATAAATAAAGTCTATGCCTCTCAATTTCTTTTTTCAAGAATTCTGGACAACAGAAAGACAAAATGAGGGGCACATTTTACATTCTTCTCTCGTCTACTATAAAACTTTAATAGAACATATTTTGCAGTGACGTGATTCTTGAACAATAAGAAGTACAACACTGTAATATTTATGACTGCAATCCTCAGTAATTTACAAAATGAATATTATACAAGAGGTAGTTCAAAAATGTGAGGCAAAATCAGGGATATTATATGAAAATGGGTACATTTGAGAAGTATGCACACCTCCATTCTGAAACAATGAAGCTGGCTATGAAGGCTTGCTTTATTTCTGAAAGTGCTAAAATGATACCAAATTAGGTATTGCTTCTATTTATCTATGCAACAACGTCATGAATAAAAACTGATCCTGGTGGCTGTGATCTTAGTGGCTGAGTTCCTCTCCTGCCAGTTAAATAGGTATATCTTTACACAGATGCATAACTAGCAGAAAGGACTTGTTAGCAACAAGAAAATAAATTAAATAAAGCACTGAATAGAGTTCCTCATACTAAGGCGTAAGTTTTAAAAATTTCTGCTTAATTATGTTTATTAGTGCCTACATTCATATAAAGTGTTTTGTGAATTTATATAAATTGAATCGTGAATTTATAAAGGTATTTTGTCCATGTGTGTTTAGGGAAGAGAGACGAGGTTCTGTGTGCTACTTATTTATTTATTTTTGGTTATTTGTTTTAATTGACATCAGAATTGTTTTAGCTACTTTCATTTTTTCAGGAACTTGCCGGAATAAGAGTTAAAGAAAATGTTCCATCTGCAGTTATTAGCAGGTGATCATGTCTCACAGCAGCTAAACACGTTTATGTGCCCAGTTGTACAGAATAAGGATCCTTTTGAGTTACTTACCTTTAGAATTATGTAACAGTTTTGCCGTGGATTATCATATGCATAATCAGGCTACAATGCTGAAACTGCTGAAGGAAATGCATTGTATTCCCAGGTTCTAATCCCACATGCAGCTGCCATTCCTAGCATACATACTTATTTATTTTACATTTGTTTACCTGGAAAGTCAGACTGGACACGTCCTTTTTCAGCGGAGGCCAGGGGAGAAAAGCTCCACATTGAAATAACATGCAAAAATACAGTATATCCGAATTATACATAGCACAAAGAAATTAAGTCAGATTGGTTAAGACAGTTTGTATGGTCAGCTATACAAAGCTAATGACTGGATTACTAAGAGTATAAAATAAAACATGATGAAGATTTACAATTCAATAAGAAGGAAAAGATTATACATAAGTAGTGAAACATTACATCATTATATATTTGTATGGGAATAAATAGAGAAACCTATACAGTTGCATAGTAAAATGTGATGTGAATTATTCTAAGGACTGATCTTAATTTAATTCAGTTATATGCTGAAAGAATGAAGTAAACTCTTCTACATGATTGGGTGTCTGACATTTTTTGCTTTTGACCCTTAGTTCGGCTTTCTCTTTTCTCACAACTAGCTACTTCATCTTTATATCCCAGTGTAAATAACTTATGAGTTCCCTGAGGAATTTGTTATGTGCAAGGATATTTTGTCTTCCCTTCTGTATTCCGTCTCTGTATACTAACATGTTAACTCTAAGGTTGTTAGTTTGCTTAACCGAGGCGGTGCATTTTGCATATTACACTTGTCATCTCTCATATCCTGACAGTAAGGTAAAGTAGAGTAAATATTTGGATTAATGTTGAACAATCAATGATTTTTTGATCAAATGTTGATCAACTGAAAAAAAATGACCAAAACAGCTTTCAATGAACCAAGAAAAAATTATTTTTGCAGGGGCAACCCCCCTGCACACTCAAACTTATATATACCTACTTCAAGGTTGTATGTGGACAAAAGAGAAAACTCTGTTGTCTGTGAAAGTTGTTTCACCCACATTTTGTCATTCGATTTTGTCATTCAATTGGCACTCATTCAAATGGGTGTCAGTCAATTGACACATACCCAGAAATATTAGTAGCCCATTCCAGTTATATTCTGCTATTCAGTAAGGCTGTAGTCACAAGGTATTGCAACATCTGAGTCCGGGAGACAGCAAAATAATTTGGAAACTTTCCATACCAACCCAACACATAGTGCTTTGACTTTCTTGGTGATGGTAACCATTATTTGTACATCTTTTGTGATCTATGGTACCCAGGTGATGGTCACTATCCCACCTGCACACAAACAGATACATGGCATTCCTGGTAATTGTCCCCAATATTCTTGTACCTGAATGGACTCATGACATCCCAGGTGATGATCACTATCCCACCTGCACATCACCTGCAGTCTTCCTGTACCTGTGGGGTTAAATGGCATCCGAGGTAATAGTCACCATTTTTTCTTACCTGTGCCAATGCATGACATCCAAGGTAATAGTCATCATTCCCCCTGTAGCTGTGCTGATGCAGTTTTTAAGGTGGTAATACAGGGCAGAAGATTAATGGCATGAACTTTTAAAGAGCTGCTTCCTGTAGTTACAGACAAAGGGTTTAATGCTGTCCACCTCCATTTGTCTACTGTGTGACTCTAAACAAGTCACTTAACCAGGGAGTCCTCCTGGGTCATCTCTGCAAAGGGAGATGTGTCCAATAGCCCTACCCAGTTAACAACATAATAAAAAAGCAGCAATACTCATGGCTCTACTGTAGCTGCATTTCCATGGATCTGTACTGCTTTCAGGGATGTACAACTGGATATGCTAATTTGTGAATTTTATCTGTTTAACTTTTTTCATATTACTCTCTTCTTGTTTCAGATAACTCACTTGGATTGAAACAATGAATAACAAAAGTCACACATAACATTAGTTATTAGTAATATAATTATGTTGTCAATCAGATAAGTCATACCTTTTCAGTAATATCATAATGCTGTTGATCAGGAACAAATCATGATTTGCTCTCGTTTTGCAAACTACAACACTGCTAATAACTTAACACTGGCAAGTAACATCTCTGGATCTACATTTATGTGAGGTACTGTAATATGTAAAACACTAGCTTCCTGTTTGCTGCAAAGAACATAATTTTAGCCAATGGTAAGAAGTGGCAGACTGAGACACCTAATGTATAGATGTCAAAGTAGGAAAATTGTCTGATTTAAGACATAAACATGAATACATGAACAACTTATTTTGTAGACTTTAAGACAACTGGTTGTCTTAAGATCAGAGCAGGTGCACACTTGTGTTTCTTTCACTCTGTCTTAGCCAATACTTTTTCTGTGTTGTGGCTTTCAAGGCTAAATCTGCACTTTTAGTCTGTTTATGTTTTAAAAATCATGTAACTAATAAAGAGGCCATTTGTGCAGAAGGCTGCATATGAAGTTATATTACATCCTTTCATGCTATTCTGTATCTAGATTACTATTTTCCAATGCTGATATTGGCTAATTCACTTTTGTTTTCGTGGTAGACAAGTTATTAATAGATGCATCTGCCTAAATTGTTTCCAGCACATCATATTACATGCTTCGCTAATGACCACAAGGGTCTTTTTAAGTCTAGCCATGCATTCCAAATGTATCCAACTAGTTTGGTGCTATAGAGGTTATTTTTAGGGGTATGTGCAAGCTAGGGCATGCATGGTCAAACATTAACAGGTTGCCTCTATTCATTAGAGATAAAGGTGACAGACTAGGGTGAATATCTGATTTCCCATTCACTGATCCAACTATTTCAAGTTATTCTGTTTCACATGGTTTTGAAGCTTGTTCCAGAGAATGGGTATGTATGTTCATATATATATATATATATATATATATATATATATATATATATATATATATATACATACACACACACACACACATATATATATATATATATATATATATATATATATATATATATGGGTCTACTTTCAAATTCCATATTACCACAAACCCGAGCGACAAAAGATTGAGACCATAACATCAAAAGTTATATTTCCTAAAACTCCAAAAGTTTGAGTTTCAAAGTATCAAAAAATAGTATGCAAGCATTAGGCTCCTACCCCCCACTGAAACCAAACATGCTAAAAGCTAAAAGTAATAAACTTCCTTTTTCTTTACATTTAAGCATAGAGCAACCCCCCCCCTGCATCCCTCATGTGGAAGGATGTGCCCCCACACCCCCTGCTAATTAAATATATTGTTCCGTGGTGTACAGCAATCTTTGTGTAAACAGTACAAACATCAAATATTGCAATGAATAATTTACACATAAAAGAAAAAATTTGCAAACAAATATTTTAAACTTTAACACATACATGTATAACAAACCAAAAATGGCTTTCACAAATCAGAGTACAACACAAACTGCATATTAACAGTTCAACATGCAATTATAAAGAAAAACTTAACTACAAAGCATTCAGTACCAATTCTACTTCTAACTTTTCCATAATGTTACTACTTAAATCAAAAACAAGGATTCACATCTAACTCCTGAGCCATATATTAAACTTACACTTCAATTGGAATGACTGGTATTTCTTTTCCAAATGATGTTGTTACTACAAACAAACTCAACAATTCACAACCTCAGAACTAAACATCTGCCATATTTTTTTTTTTTAGAAACAACTATACCTTAAAGTGATGCCGTACTATTTACCTATATACTGTTCAAAACTTAACATCATTTAGGTACACTGATACTCGAGCTTTAAAACTATTAGGAAATAGAACTTTTGATCTCTTGATCTCAGTCTTCTGTCATTCGAGTATGTGATAATACAGGATTTGAAAGTAGACCCATATATACAATTATATATATATATATATATATATATATATATATACACACACACACACACACACACACACACACACACAAACATACATACATATATATATATATATATATATATATATATATATATATATATATATATATATTAATAAATTACCATAATGTCAAGTTGCAAAACAGCAGGATGGAAATGATGAACGTTTACATTCACGAATGTCCAGATCATCATAAGTTTTCACTGCGAAAGAAGTCATTTGGCAAATGTGGGGAACTTTGCCCATTTCTCCACTGTAGTGTGATCTTGGAGTTGGTATATTTAGTTGGGAGGGGGTGGGTTTTATTTGCTTTGGTTTGTTTTTTTACTTTGTCTGATTGTTTACTTACCATGTGGAAAATTTACAATGATCTGGATGTTTGTGAATATAAACTTTCATCATTTCTGTCTCCCCATTTTGCAGCTCAGTGTTATGGTAATTCATTATTTTGACAGAGCTCTATATATATATATATATATATATATATATATATATATATATATATATATCGTTGGGTACAAAAAGACTAAAAGAATCTTCCAGCAACTACAAGAGACTTAGAAATAATGAAGTTTTTGGAGATATTAAACTGCTGTTTGCAGTTGAGCTGTTAACAGTGTTCCTTTCTTTGCTAAACTAAGTAATAAACATAATCCCCCCCCCCCTTAAGATCAAATGAGGATTTTCTCTACTAGAGAGTATTTTCATGTCTGTGAGAAGGGTTACACTGATATAAAATGTTCTGTTGGTTAAAAACTGTGTTTTAAAACTGTGGTGGCTATGCTATGTTCACATAGGTAATATTTGGGGCTTTATTGCAGTCCTCTACAACTGATCAAGAAAGAAGTAAAGGCAGTAACACCTGCTTAGCCTTCCTGAAATATGTGTAGCCACTGACAATGTCTGCTTAGCCTTTAATAACAGCTATACATTAAATGACAAAACCATCCATCTCACACAGATTAGTCAATTCTAGTATGCCTGTGAAGAAAATACAGGCAATGATATGAAAACTTACTTGCTGGAATTTGAGAGATACACAGGTATAACAATTTGACCCCAAGCAGAGTCTACCAGGATACTGTCCTCAAATCTAAATAATGATCCACAGAAAGCATACATGAACCTTGAGGACCCTGACATTTCGGTTAGGAATGGTGGTTCACCTGAAGCATAGTCACTTGAATTTCACAGGTCAATATGGACAAACCTGTAAGGTCACAAATGCCTGATTCAATTAATATTTTGAAATTTTGGTTAAAACTTCATGCAAATAATGTAGGTACATTTTTAACAAGTTTTGACTATAAATAAAATTGAAAGGCCATTCAATAGTAACTAAAGAAAGTAGGTAGTTTGGAATTGCCCCAAGTCTTTTGAACAGCTATTTGTTTTAGTAAAACACCTGTTGTTAGCTGAAATTGCAAACTGAAGTCAGACTTGCATGCATCGAGGGCTAATAATAGGTCTTCACTTAATTTGATAACAGTCAAGAAAACTTTTTCCATCTAAGATGGTTTGTAATAAACGTTCTAGAAAAGAGCCGATAGAAAATGCTACTCAGTTACTAAAAACAATAACAAACAGTTAATGCTAATCAAAAAGTAATACCTTAAAGTGCACCTATAGCTGTGATAATGCCAAACTTTTAACTGCTAGAAGTGTACACTCTGCTTTTTTTGTTATGCTGTTATTAAACTTGCTAAATGTAATGCGGTAGTGGAAGGGAGGTAGATGTAGGGGCTTTTGGACTTTGAAAACATGTTCACTTTAATTAGACCATAAAATGTTTGTAAACATAAAGCAACTAGTTATCAGAAAATTCAAGTAATATGTGCACACAAGAACAAAAATAGAGAACGTTATAACCCAGGTAGAAATACAAACCCTTTTAGACAAAGTGTTAAACTCATTTGCTGTACTACACGTCATGTGATAATTGTTCAAGACTTTCCGAAATTACAAAGAATTATGAAAGATATGCGGAATGCAAATGGAAATATTGCTAGTAGTACAAAGCATCAATAAAGAGAAGGTATAACAGTATATAACACAAAGTAAACTAAGATTTGGGTTAAGGTGGAATTATTAGGTTTGTCTAAATTTGGTACTGAGTCTTATAGTGCAAAGGTTCATAGTTATATACATGGCTTATGGCCATCAAGGCCTTTATAAGCCAACAGGTGCAATACACCCAATTGTGGCCCTATATTTCATGGAAATGTATTAGAAGGTGAATATGCTAGTTAGGAAACTTCTAGGGCTTATGTGTGTGTGTGTGTGGGGGGGTGCTAGTTTGAGCATTACTGTGTGCCTCAGGCAAACACTCCAGTAGTTAAAGTAATAAAATCGGTCAGTGTGAAACTGACAGATAAGGGCTCATATTAAAGAACAGATTTAGGAAGATAAGTAAGGAAACTGAGCAAGGGCTACATCTCAAACTGAAGGAAAGGTGAGTAGGGAACTTGAACAGAGTCCTAGGTGTCTTCCTGCTTCACCAAGTAGAGAACCAGTCAGACACATGATCAGGACTCTGACCAGTCAGACACATGGTCAGGACTCTGACCAGTCAGACACATGATCAGGACCCTGACCAGTCAGACACATGATCAGGACTCTAACCAGTCAGGCACATGGTCAGGACTCTGACCAGTCAGACACATGATCAGGACCCTGACCAGTCAGACACATGGTCAGGACTCTGACCAGTCAGACACATGGTCAGGACCCTGACCAGTCAGACACATGGTCAGGACTCTGACCAGTCAGACACATGATCAGGACTCTGACCAGTCAGATACATGGTCAGGACTCTGACCAGTCAGACACATGATCAGGACTCTGACCAGTCAGACACATGGTCAGGACTCTGACCAGTCAGACACATGATCAGGACCCTGACCAGTCAGACACATGGTTAGGACTCTGACCAGTCAGACACATGGTCAGGACCCTGACCAATCAGACACATGGTCAGGACTCTGACCAGTCAGACACACGATCAGGACTCTGACCAGTCAGACAAATGATCAGGACTCTGAGGGTAAAGAAAATAAGATGGCCGACTGAAGCAATGAAAGGGACAACACCAGTCATTTGAGGTACGAAATCTGGTTTTGTGAGTTATCATTTATAGAAGAAGAACCAGATAAAGGGGAAATCCTGCATCTGTATGTATAGAAGAAAATGCCATGTCCTCAACTTCATGTCAGAATACTGACAAAAATAGTGTTGATAAACCATGCCAATTTGAAGAAGAAGACCCAGTAAGAGAGCAATACACGGAGAGACAGAAAATAGCGAGAGACAAAGGGAAAACAAGGGACAGAAACCTCCACATTATACTGATCTAAGAAATGATCTCTAAAGAGTAAAGAAAGATGAAAAACAGATAATCAGATGATTATTGATTCTATGGTCTTTTACAACACTTGCAATGAAGTTAGCACCTAGACTTATTTTGGGTGATCATTTAGGAATGGATAAGACAAAAATCTATGATTTTAGTTAGATGCTACTGGCACAGTATTATGAAACACATAGGAAATGTGTGTGCAATTTCCTCAGAATGTCAAACGATAGTACCTGAACCATGGTTTTAGTGCCTTTTGATACCCTTACCTTTGGACATTGTTGGCCCACTTGTAAAAAGCATGTAAGGGGCATCAGTGCATCCTGGTTTGGTTGTATAAACAATTTTATGAGACAGATTCCTTATGAAGAGTTAAGGCAAGGTCTATAGCAAAATAATTAGTACTGTGTTTTTTTCTAGAGTAGGAAGTATCTGATATGAGAAATTCTGACTGTTCACAGCACTCCAGTCATGTCCAGCATAATTCTTACTCACCAAAGATGCTCCAGTGATTAACAGAGTTCATAGCCTCACAGGTGTATACTAGCTAATGACCAGAGACAAAAGATGCTCCAGTGATTAACAGAGTTCATAGGTGTACACTAGCTAATGGCCAGAGTGATGCATGAACTTTCTCAGTTTTAAAGTGAAATGACTAAGGATATCTGTATACTACCTCCAGGCATATGGGCTGGCTGAGCACTTTAATAGCACTCTAATGTCTATGTTATGAAAGGGGACAGAAGAGGATGGAAACATTGGGACAAACAACATTTGTATCTTCTCTTTGCTGTAAGGGAGGTACCCTGAGCCTCGGTTAGATTCACATAATTTGAACCACTATATGGCTGACATCAATGAGGCTTGCTACATATAGTAAAAGAAACATGTAAGACAGAGAGCACCCCTTTAAAAGTATGACACTAGATCTGAAAGACCTGCAGCATAGGTTAACAATTATAAAACCTGTACTGCAAAGAATGTGCAAAGAGACTGAGGGTACAGGAGGGGTCACAGAACATCTGTTTCAAAAGCACTCATGTCAGAGAATTCAAGCCTAGGAATACAGTGCTTATGTTAATATCCATTGTTAAAAGCAAGTTCCTGTTAAACACCTCTCAGTGCTGTTAAGGACTAATCGTGTGCTAGAAAATAACAGTGGCCAATGTCATCCACTTCACAACAGATTGTTCTCAATGTGTATATCAAGATTCGCCTCTCAAGCTTTGTTTCACTCTAGTCTCAGGGTACATTTTTTGACATCAATGTCTTGAGCACATAGCAACTTGATTATGACTGGAGAAGCAATAATAATCCTCTGTATCACGTATCTTTGGTGTATGTTAATCTAAGAATCCATAATGCCATACTATTACTTTTAAAATGTTCTAATTACTTTTCTATGACTTATGCTACCTGCACAAATCTGAGAGAGGTCTGTGGTATACAAATTCACCTATCTCTTTAGGTACAAGAAAAGAATCATTGATGCGGAGTCTGTTGGTTTACCATTTTGTTTGGCTGCATATACCAGAGGTATAAGTAACACGGGAACAGTTCAACACACAATTGTGATTTTTAAAGGGAAACCCTCCCTTTAGACATTTTTTTTCTGTACATTGGTGATGTAAATATGAATGTAAGCAAATACAAGCAGGGTTTGCCTCTATTCTGTAAACCACATTCTAATTCAAAATCAAAATGTTGCTTCATTCTGGTTTACCCTGACGTGAGCATTAAGCTGTTTTATCTCCAAACCCAGCATCACAAGCCCACTGATGCAGAACCTCACATGTCCAGGCATTAGTCAGGGGGTGTTTCACTACCATTCAGTCCTGACACACACATCTTATGAAAAGTTCACCATTTCTCATTGCATTTGTTTTCTGATGCAGCATTAACACAGAAAACAGAAACAGCCTGTACCTTAAGAAGAGGTAAGGTAACTAATATATTTGTTGTCAAGTGAAATAATTGATAGAGGATGGATATGAGTAGCTCGGATTGTTGAACAGGGAATATTGGATACATAATACCTTGAAAATATATTACAATGATATCAACTCGTGGTGTATATTTCATTTTTTTCTTGTTTGCATTTTGTCAGCCATTCATTTGAAACTAATTATATCTGAGGGATTGTTTATCATGGAAATGACTTTTACAAATCATATGCCATTTCATCCCATTAATCGTTTATTTATTTTCCTTCTTTCTTTCTTTCTGTTTCTCTTTCTCACACTGTCTTTCATATTTGTTATCCAGGTAGGTGAGCTAGTTTTGGACACTTTTTGGGCACTGCCTGATAACAAAGTAATGACGTTTTCAATGACACCCAATTGCTTTTTACACACAGGTTATGGTTCTTTTATTTAGATTGAAAGCATTATAAAATTCGCAACTTTCATCACGGAGAGTTAAATGCATTTGTGGATACAATGCTCAAAGCAGAGAAGGAAGGCTGTATAGTTTACTTAAAATATTAAGATCTGGTTTTCAAAAGCATGTAATATCTGCAGAATGGTAACTTGAGCAAACTGTTTTCCTTAACCCACCCACCTTAACAAACCAAATCCTTATGCCAAGCAACTTGCTAAGACCAGATGAGTCACATGCCTCAAGCTTTGCATAAGCAATCACACTGACCACTCTGACAGTGGCTTAACTGTATATAATTCAAACAGATACATAGGAAGCATTTCTAATCTGAGTACTGAGATGTTTTCATAGTGCACACCTTATTTATCATAAAAGTTTTGTATCTACATCGAAACTAATGAACTGCTATCACTATATATCAAAACTTTGGATAAACAGTTCATTAGAAACATATTACTGAGTTAAAAACTGCAGTTCCAGATGTGTCTACTATAACTTTAATTTTATCAAAACAAAAGGCAGATTAATTTCCACAGAAACTTTCAGGTTCTAGGATTTTTGACTATGTGGTTTTGCATTAAAAATAGTGATTACATTTTGATATTTTCAAACCAAACTAAGACAATGACATTAGCATAATTTTACAAAGGCTTGCAATTTTTAACTGCAGTCTGTGTTTAGGAAAGCCATGCTGAGTTTAGAACTACAGCAGATTATATATTCAAAATTATAAAAAAGCCTCCTGATCTTAAAAGAGGTCTCATTTGAAGCAAACACAACAGTAAAGAAACAATGTTCGTTTGACCGGATAAACTATCACCTATTTTCTAAACTGTTGTCTTGGTGAAATTCTTGATTGTAATAATTTGAACAAGGTAAGTCACAGTTCTCTTTCCTCAGTGATGGTCTCCATTTCTTTGTTGGATATTCTGGTGTGCTCCCAGACAAGATGAAAGACAGAATTCCTCAGATGTTTCCTGAATGGCTTGTGGCCACGTACCTAAAGGCCATTGAACCTCTCAACCTCCTAATGCAAGAAATCTGGACAGAGCCTAATATAATCGAGGGACAAAGGCCCCAAAATAGGGATAGATTTTAAATATTGCTCATGCAAACTTAGAAAGTTGCTAGAATAATTTTGTGTTTGTTTGCATTTTCTGAAGCAAATTAATCTTATTTAGTGAGTTCAGTCCTAAATGATTTGTCAGAAAAGAATAGATTTTATGAGAAGCAGACCAAAGATACAAGGCAAAAAATGTGGACATTCTGTGGAAATCCGGGCAGTTGATAGTGGCTGTACCTTGTACGCCTGGCACAGAAGGTTCCTCATCTTATACAGCATCCTTCTTGCTAATTACTGCCACCAAGTGGTATAACATTACACTACATGATGTTGTCCCTATTTTTGTACAGACTTAATGAAGAATATTATTACGATAATTGGAAATCTAGTAATACATGAACTATTTACATTACTTTGTACCACATTTTGTCTGTTGCACCCTATATTACTGGTCCTTTGATCACACATTAGTTTGAATTAAGGGCATTCTCTGAAGAATATGATATATTTATTTATTATATCTTTATGGCTTGTTAATCAGGTGACTAGGTTGGCTATTGTCCTTTTAGCAGTGACGGAGGTCTCAATAGTAAGTGTAAATGCAGTTTTCATAATTCATATACAAATACTTTAATGTAGCTAATCAGCCTGCATGGTTTTGAGAGAAAGGAGGAAACCATACTACATGGGTGGGGAAAAAAAAAACAACAAATACATGCAGAGACGGGAAGAGAATGTAAACTTTACCCAATCATCAAATGGATATAATGACTGAAACCTGGCCCTAAAAATTTGAGAGAGAAATCATAGCAGTGATGGAGGCATCTACTTCATATTCTGATGCCGTAGGTTTGTATGTGTGTTTATAAATCTAGGAAGAGAAAAAGGTGAATGGCGTTACTGTCACTGCTATCACACAGCTGAGTGGCTTCTGATCTTCTCTGAGGAATGATGTTGTAAGAGTGGCTAAACCTTGACTCGAATTTCTGGGTGACATCTGCTCTTTTGTTGTGCATAGAAGTTACACAAGGACTCTATACATTACACTCTGTGACACTCTTCTGTCTAAAGTTTAGCCTTGTTGAGCCTCAGCTGGTCCATCTTATACTTATCACACATGTATGTTGAAGGAACCTTCAGATGTTTAGTTTGGTTGACAGACTGCATCATTGCAGAAGGTCAGCAGGCAGTAGGTAAGATGAGACCAACATATCTTTTGGGAGGTCTAGCAGTCAGTGCAGAGGATTAAGGCCATACGTCGCTGACCATCTGCTTCTTGTACCCCTGGCTTTGATTCCTTGCATGATTCTGAGTAAGTCTCTTAACCAGACAGTGCTCTGCAGTAATTGGGAAATTGGCCTAGGCTCCCCAATAATCTCTTCTACTAGGTGTGCTTCCATTTCTGTGCTTTGTGAACAGTGCTGAAGAACAGAGCTCCAATTTTCAGTCTGTCTCTCTGTCTGTACTGAGTCAAACAAAGCCCCATTGTCAAGTTACCAGTTCTAAGATATTTCCTTCACAGCTGGATAGGAATTTGATAACTGTAGATGAAGTCACTTCAGAGGTAAATGAAGTCTCCTATCATTTATTGCAGTGATATCGAACATCAGACCAAAATGGAAGCTCTAGGAAGGAGAGTTACATTGTAACAACAGTATGATTTCCCATGCTGCATTGAGAATGAGTACAAGCTGCAAAGGTGACCGTCAAGTAACAGCAGTTTTGGTGGGCTGGAAATAGTACAAGTGATATATGATTTTATGGCATCTTCTGTCTGAAAATCCATTCTTGGCTACATATAAGTTTGCGTTATGCTGTCCTTGGTTCTTATGATACATGATAAGTTTTCTCTGTGAGCTGGACAATCTTTGGTTGGAAGTGTATTAGAACAATGGTATAGTGCATTCCATGCTGAATATACTTGTAGTGTGTCGAGAACCGAGATAAATGTCCAATACTGACAAAATGATAAACTAGTTAACACCTTTCATAACACAAGACCCATTCATAGTCATGTTTATGGAGATGCTTATCAAGTATTACACCCCCCAAGTACTGTTACAGTTGTGTCTCACTTTAGGAACTAACAGTGGATAGTGATGGTCAGCAAAGAAGACTGGCAGAAGGCAAAAGTTTTGTTTCTGATTGTTGTCCTTTCCTCTCAAATGTCCCTGAGTTTGTCTCAAAGTTGTGCTTTGCCCCTCATGAATTTTTTGATTGTTCTGGTAAATCACTGAGGATTACAGTCAGTCACTCAATAAATCCATACCTTAGAGTTTCATACTTCTTATTGTTCAGAAAATGCATATGGATGTAAAATATCTTTTTGTATTAACCTTTTAAGTGAATAAGAGCAGTTATTTAATAACTGTCTCTGATGTTGGTCCTTCATCCTGCACCTATTTGTTTTATATTTGTCCAGCATTTTTAAACAAAGAAGCTGAGAGGTGTGTTGCTGTCTGTCTGATAGTGCTTAAAGCAGGAAGAAACTTTGTACCTTTTTTCACACCTGGTAGTACATAGGGCAGATAAAGTCCCACACACTACAAAGAAATATGATTGACTCACTGATCATAACCTTTTATCGTCTGTTCTCAGCGTTAATCCCAAGAAGGTCTCAAGTTAAGTAGAGTTAAAAAAAATGTTTTCATAAGTTCTGAGCCACATAATTGTATAATGTTCCAAGTGAATTTTATGTTTTCCACTCTTTGTAAATCCTTGTTTAACAAAAGTATATCATCTTGTATTTTGTTTGTGGAGTTTTTCTCCCCATATCTCCACTGAAAATGGACTCATTTTAGCCCAGTGGATTTTCCTGGTCAACAAAAGCAAATAAATAAATAAATACAAAATAAATAAATTATGCCCATGGCTGCAGGAAGTACAAAGTAGTGACTTTATAACACTACTATAATAACATCGTCACCGCTGCCTTTTACAGCTTTGGCTTTAGTAACCACGTTTTTTTCTGGGTTGAAACAATTATTGGCTTTCGCACTGTGAGTTCATACCTCAAAATCAAACATTTTTTAGATACAAGAGTTATTTGTCTTCTCAGTCTGTTGGTCTCCAACCAGCAGCAAATATACCAGCAATCACAAAAAGCACCAGCTGCATAAAAAGCACTCACGTATTGCCTGATTCACTTACTTCCTCTATGAATCTTCTGATGAAACTAGCATCTTTATGTCCACCATACCTCTCAACGGTCCAGATTTTCACAGAATATCCAGATTTTTGACTCATATGTTTTGAAATTTTTTCATAAAGTTTGTGGTTTTCTGGCAAATCACTGGGATGATCTGAGGACTGAAGTCACTAAATAATGACATACATTTGAGTTTCAGACTTTATATCCTTCAGAAAATGCATGATAACACAAATCCTTTTATTTCAGCAGCTTTCTAAGTTTGTAAGATCAATATTTAAGACCTGTCCCTATTTTGGTGCCTTTATCCCCCTCATTATATCAGGCTTTGTCCAGATTTCTTATACTAACTGGTTAAAAAGTATGGTGCAGACATAGTAAATGTAGCCATGAAAATATCTTTAAGAGCCAATACTACATGTGTGTGTGTGTGTGTGTGTGTATGTGTGTGTATATATATATATATATATATATATATATATATATATATATATATATATATATACATATATATTAATTTATATATTCATTTAGCTGAATCTCAGCATTAATGGAGTTTATAAAAAGAGCACAGTTTCTTCTTGTCAATAATTTTAGTATCAGTGACTCTGAACAAATAATTATCACATATGCAAATCCATGCTTTAGGCAGAATCTCATGCCTGCCTAGGGTCCCCAAAATGTTGGAGCAGGTATAATATCAAATATTTTGTATAGTCTGAGAAATAAGAGGAGTTGGCAGTTGGAATATTAACCTCGTTTATTTTTACTTCATCAGATTAATCCATAGACTTCATAGTAATTCATAGACTTAGAGGAATTGTTCAATTAAAAAAAGCCAGTTTATATAAACACCGTCCAACAATCACAGAAATGATTCATGAATAATTCATCAGTTTAGCACCATTAAAAATTAATGTATATCCAAACAGTTGGATGAAAGCCTTAGTATTTTTTATATTAATTTAACTATCGTGTGGAATAAAATTATTTTTATTATATAACCATTCAGTGGAAATTCCTTTTTGTTCTATGGGTGTGAACTTGAATTATACAAAAAAGGCATTTTAGGCTTGAATGACTAAATTTCTTAGCAGTTAGAGCCTCTGCGTAAATAATTATAACATCCTCCTGCAAAAAGTAAAATCCAAACAATATGGGTGAGAGTCTCCCAAATACCTCACTCAGACAGGTTTAGTTGGCATTTTTTCAAGTTTAATCTCAACAAAATTTCCCGTTTAGTAGTATACATTATTGCACTTAGCATTGTTTTGCTATTTTCACTACTTTATTACTTATTTAATTGCATTGTAAACAATACCTGATCAAATTCAATATCTCCTCCAAACCTGATTAACCCATTTTGTATGTTCAGTCCTTTACTATCAAATCCTACTGTTATGTTAACAGCTGCAGAGAGCCATCTGGTTTTCTGTGAGGATAACAGACTGCCAAATTTAAAAATAAACCTATATAGTGGAACTCAAATATAAACAGGTTCTACAACAGGAGAGAAAACACTAATTACACATGAAAATAAATGAAACTCCCTGCACGGGCAAAAATGCTCTTACTATACTTAACAGGAAACTCTGGTCCCTGATCAAATCAACTAAAACTGCACATGAGGTAAAAATAGCCACATAGACAAAAGAAACACATAAACCCTCTTTACCTATGCTAGAAACCTCAAAAACAATAGCTAGAACAGTAGAGCTGATAGTAAAAGATATTCCTATCAGACCCAGAGGACATAGCCAAACTACTAGCAGATATATTTAGAGCAAACAACTCCCAGCATTTCCAGATCACACACCTGCATGTCCTCTGCTCCCCTAAATCTCCCAATAACAACTCCTGAAGGCACTATCCAAATCCAAGAACTCTGCTTCTGTGGGGCCAGATAACATATCACACTCTGATTATTGTTTGGTCTGAGACAGGACCTGTCATTCCCTCTAGAGATTATTCAGTATCAGCCTCCAATCATGCTTTGTGCCAGACAAATGGAGGATAGCAACAGTCATACCCCTGCACAAGAACAGGTTGTCAACAAACCGGGGCAATTATAGACCTAGTCATCTGACAAGCATCATCTGTAGAGATATAGAAAGCATCTTTATGGAATTATTAAACATGGAGATATACAATGTGTAAAATCTTGACCTAAGCCAGTTTGGTTTTGTCAAGGGCAGATTCTGTCTGCTCAACCTAACTTCTTCAGGAAGGTTCCTGAAGCAATGGATGAGAGAAAATTGGTATATGCTGCATGTCTAGATCACACTAAGGTACTCAGCACCATTCCATAATCAGGTATTGTTAATATACTCTTCCAACCAAATATCAATCCCCATGCAACTCAATGGATAGCAAACTGGGTCACAACAAGAATCCAGAAAATATGGGTGTCCCATTTCCTACAAAAGACCTGTCACCACTGATGTACCCCAGGGTTCAGTCCTTGGGCCACTCCTGTTTGGCATTTACTTCTCAGAGGTAAAAAAAAAACAATGTTAAGAGCTTATGACTCACCATGTTTGTTGATGACTGTAAAGAAGGTGTCATTATTACCTCTCCAGAGGTCACCAAGATCCTCCAAGAGAGCATCTCCCATACAAATACCTAGTGTCAAAACCATGGACTAAAACTAAATGCCAAAACCTGCATAATATTATCCTTTAACTAGCATGATGTGTCCTGCAACCATCACACTGACAACACACTCCTGAAAACTGATCTAATAATTAGGCACACAGGACACTATGTAAACAGCAAACTGTCCTCTGAGCCCAGGAAATCAGGATGGGAAGCTCTATCTCCTCTAAAAGACCTGTCAATAGCAGTATATCCCAGGGCTCTCCCCTTGGGCCACTTTTCTTCAGAATTTAGCTATGAGAAGTCAAAGGCAATGTTAAGGGCTTATAGCTCACCAAGTTTATTAATGACTGTAAACTAGGTGCCATTTTTTAACTCTCAAGAGGATGCCAAGATTCTCCTAGAAAGTTCTTCCAGTATGAATAACCAGTGTCAAAACCATGGACTAAAACTAAATGCCAAAAAATGTATAATAACCTTTTGCACCAAGTGCTGCATCCCCCACAACTATCAAATTGAAAACACACCCCAGAAAATTGATCCAGTATTTAGGAACCTGGGATACCATGCAGACAGTGAACTGTCCTTTGATTAGCAAGTGGTCACTATTAAAGAAAGTCCTTTTTCATTGTGCAGCTTGCTAATGTAAGGACACGGTGTCCAGGTAAAAGATGTGCATTCCGGTGCATGTGGCCCTCATTAGACTGATCATTGAGTATTATGTCCCTTTAGGCATGTACCTGTCCATACTCTTAACACATGTTGAATGCCCACACCATTTTCTCATCAAGAAAATCAAAGGTCTTAATAGTAAGAACTACACTGATCATCTTAATGCTTTGTGCCTTTTCTCATTATCATATGGGTTGGAAGGGGTGACCTCTACCTCACATACAGACCCTCAACAGATCCTTTCCTCTCAGACCAAACTGCACATCCACAAGTCCTATTCTGGCATAAACATCCACTCAAAGGTGCCTAATATCTTTTGCAACATAAAAAGAACATGTTGGGGATAGATATGTATAACAGAGAATTCTAGTTCCTTGATTTCAAGGATTCTTCCTCTCCAAGAGTACTTCTCTCACTCTATTCAAATGTAATCTGTATAAATGGATTAGAAACCACAAATTCACCCCTGGAATAGCACCCTTGTCCCTTATTGAAAGGGGTAACATGTAAGTGTTCTGATTGCTATGGGTTATTCATATTTAAATTACAAGGGCTAAAAAACTCAATGGATATGGATGGCTAGGCATCTAAAGATCCTTAAGTGTTAATAGCCTATTAAGAAATTATGAAACTATGCAACAATGAAACAAGATTTACTTATCACCAAAGAGTACTTTTGGCTAAACACAAACAAAAATGTCTGACTTCATTTAAAAGAAACACTGGTCAGGCATGTCAAACAGCTTAAAGCTCATTATACTCTAGTCACCGAACACATAACTCAGCAATCACATTTGGACAACAATAAGCCTCAGAAGGGGTAGTCCCTTGACTCAGTACTGCTTGTAAGACTTTGAATGGATCACTTAATGTGTGTGCAGCATATGGACACAAAACACATTGCAACTGCTTCTGTAGCTGGCCTGTTTCACCACAGTGAATTGGACACAATGTATTTATGTAGTAATTTTTGAATAAGCCAAACTCGGGTCTATATTACAACGTCAAAATGTTGTAATATCGAACACCAAATGAGTGACACATATTCATCGAAATGCATTTAAGCGATTCAATGAATACTTTACAGTCCAAAGATGTAGTTGGACAACTACACAGTGTTGCCCTTTTCTCCACTGTAGTGCGATCTTGGAGTTGGTATATTTAGCTAGTGGGGTGTGGGGGGCAGAGCCCCTCACATAGTTATGTTTGTAAGTGTGTGTGTGTGTGTGTGTGTGTGTGTGTGTGTGTGTGTGTGTGTGTGTATGTGTGTGTGTGTGTGTGTGTGTGTGTGTGTATGTGTGTGTGTGTGTGTGTGTGTGTGTGTGTGTGTGTGTGTGTGTGTGTGTGTGTGCGCAAGTGAATTCTTTCCCAGGGAAAGAATTTGCTGTTTTGACTATTCACTCTTTAGTGTGTTCAGTCTTTACATGTTGACAAAGACGCATTCGCTTAAACACCTCTTCGGTGTTATAATATAGACCCCCCCAAACTCTGATTAAGCCTGACACCACTGCACTATTGTAGCTTTCAAAGGAGGATGGTTTGATAAGCAGCTTTACCCATTTAGCGCTGCACATCAAAGAACCAGTGCTAGGCAGTGTTACATACTAACACTAAATTGATGAGTAGTCGTTGTGTATCTTGCTCATTGTCTGTTAGTAAACCTAAAAAACTTAATATTTTGTCGGAAAATGTATAGTTATTTGAATCTGTTTCTTACCATAAATAGTAAATTATCTTTTTCAGGGTATACTTTTGAGCTAATAATGCTTTATAGTTGATGTTTAGCTATACTTTGTAGAGTTTCAGATAATATTCTATAATTGTTTAGGAGTGAGATT
This sequence comes from Protopterus annectens, assembly GCF_019279795.1. NCBI lineage: Eukaryota > Metazoa > Chordata > Ceratodontiformes > Protopteridae > Protopterus > Protopterus annectens. Next base: position 502,621,120 of record NC_056742.1, read on the forward strand.
AGGAAGGCTTTATACTTATCACTAGCCCGTGCATGATAATTGGTTATTTTGTAGATATTCAGAACCTGTTATAATTCCATCCTTAGACTGATAATAGGTTTTATGACAACACCCTACTTGCAAAAAAGGTGATAGCATTTTCACAGTTTTTGTAAGAGGGGAAACAATTAGTCACAAATCAATATTCCATTCATTAACTAAAATGTGTATTAAGTAGAATTTTTAAAAAAATACATGCTTTTCATATCAGTTTTGTTCAAATTCTCTTGGAGAGAGATTTAACATACAAATGTCAATAATATTATAAATACACTCTAAAATATATACAAAAGCATAATATTTAAATGAAAAAATTACTTAGCAGAATTTTACATTTTCAGTGATGTTATACAAATGTTTATAGCACTTATAATAATTTGCAGATTTTTTAAGTGTGCTAATTTAGTTTAAGATAGTGGATTATGATCAGGTGTCTGACTATAGCAAGCTTATTGGTTTCTAAATATGGATGCCAAGAAATTCACCTCAAGAGTTAAGCCTAGGAGGTGAATTTTGATGTCTGTGTTGAGAATACATTAAGTTGATTATGACTGGTAACCCAGTGTATTCCCTGGAACATTATATGCTCTAGGGATCTAAACCTCACCACAACAATAAATAGGACATGATGGAGGGATAGATTCCTGTCCCAGAGACTGCCGGTGCTTTGGAACAGAGCTTCTCACTAACACTCTTCAAAAGAAACCGTGAAGAGTGGATGGGAAACAGAAAGTTTACCCCAGGGATCACTTCAGTGACCCTGCTGGACAGAGGCACAGAGAACTAATCTAAGGAGGTGGCAAAAACCAACACATTCTGGCTAGGCTTATAAATGCCTTTGGGCAGATAGCCTAGAACCTACCTATGAACCTATGAAGCTATGAACTACTTGTTACAGAAAAAAAATGTAGGACCACAAAATGTTTGTGAACTTTTGAGACCTTTGAAAGCCAAGAAAGTACTTAATGCTGTCAGGCAAAACAGCAGTTGCAAGGTAATTGCCCTTCTGTGGAATTAATAGAATTAAAGCCTGTTAACATATTCATTCTGTCACACTTTTTATTTATAAGTGTGACAAGACAGAGCATCTAACAGTTTTTAAAAGCTTTTTCACCTTCTGGTAGCACTGTTTGTTGTTAGTCTCTAGTGAGAGATCTCATCTTAATAGTGGTTACGTGCCCTTAGCAAGCTTTTGTGAAGCACCTCTAAGCTCTGTTACAATCATGTCGCATGCTAGAGATAACAGTTTATCTTTTCCAACTTTGGAGGGCTCATTTCCATGGAGTGTCCAGCTGCTTAGCTTCCATGGCATACGTTTGATAGTGTTCTGTTTCAGTCCTGTGCATCCTTGGCAAATAAGTAAAATACTTTGTTAAATTATATTTATATTTACATTTTAAGGCTGTTGCTGTCATATTTTTTGCATTACTTGACATGTCTCTGTGGTTTAAATCATTTTAAAATGTCCCTGAAATTTCTTGTCATTTGTTGCTGATGAGCATTCTTTAGGCAGTAATTCAATGTATTTGCCTATTGGTTACTGTATTCCTACACTTTTTGCTAAAATAATGTTGATTTTACATTAAGAAGGATAAGGTAGGGGGCATGGCCATGATGGCTAACTGAGGGCAGCAACTGGTGAAAGCTCCGTGTCTGAAAACATAACCAAAAAAAAAAAAAATTGAAGATACTTGTTTGCTACTTTTATTCACTAATTGTATGAGACAAGATTTATAATTTCAACTTCTTCAAAAACTATAATTTTTTGTCCAGATTTCAATTGCTTGGTTAAGAGAAAAGAGACTTTAACACGATCCACTCAAGAAATTGTACTTAGGAGTCTTGTGTTAAAAAAGACATCCAGTCATTAATATCTAGTATGCATGATGTATTACTTAAAATGGACAAACCGGATACCAAAATAGAAAGTTTCAAAGAAAAGACCAGAAAAAGATAGGACATTTCAAAAGTATTATGAAACAACAATGTGCACAAATCAGTAGCATGGAAAAAACTTTAAATGATCACAAAGGGAGCATACGTGAAAGTAAAACTCAGACGGAGTGTCTTTTAAAACATAATATATGGCTCATAAATAAAGTTGATGATTTAGAAAAGTTACATGAAATAACACTAAAATTTATGACATATCTGAAAAATATTAGGGAGAAACTGCAGTAAACATAACAACCTAGCTATATAAAACATTAAATCTACCTGAAACTTTATGTTTTGGAATTGAAAAGGCACATAGATCCCTGAGAGCACATTCAGAGAAGAAAAACTCACTATGTTCAATTATAGTTAAGTTTATATCTAGCTTAGAAAAGGATCAAATGTTTAAAACAGCATGGCCCAGTCCAGATATTAAAATAGGTAAACTTTTTGTCAGATTTGACAATAATTATTCCAGTATAGTTGTTGTTGTTTGTCTTTCGGCTTTTTTCCCAGTAAGGGGTCGCCACAGCAGAACTCCAGTCTGCTAATGATTTGCAGTAGATTTTTATGAAACGCCGAGGTGCCAGCTCGACACCCAACCTTCAACGAAGGCACACCCATTTACGCACGCATGTCTTTCGAACGCTACCCAACCGCGGGGAGGGCACGCAGACTCCACACAGAGGCACTCCCAAGCCAAGCTGAGAATCGAACGGGAGAACCTCTTGCTGTGAGGTAACAATGCTACCGCCGTACCACCACGGCATAATAATTATTCCATAGTAATGAGTAAAATAAATTCCTGCTTACAACTGATCAAGGAACTTAAAAAGAATAATATTGAAGCCACTTTGGTGTTTCATGCAAAGATCAAATTATTTATTTCTTAAGGAACTAAACTATTTGCCACGCTGGATGAGGCATCTACTTCTGTCAACAAAAATAAAATTATTAATAATACTGAAGAAATGGATTGGAACAGTATATCCCTCAAGAGACAGAGTGAGATGAATTCCTGGAAAAATGCTTCTAAAATGAAAATGCTTAAAAGCAAGTGACTTTTATTCTCTGATTGCAGGAATTTTATTTTCTGAAACAATAGATTTACCTTTTAAGTAAAATATTTATATTGGACTTTAAGCTTCAAAACATATATAAGTATGTACTTATATTTTAAGCTCAAACATTTTTCATGATAAGGAATATAAATGGTTAGTTTTACTGTTTTACAATATTTACAGTGAAAGACTTAATATATTTCCTTTAACTAAACCTACAAATGTATTTATAAATGTTAAACAAATACTTCCTGTAAGATAATGTCATTTAATTATAATCAATAGAATTAGTACCTTTAAAACTATATAAGTTAAGAATTGTATTTTGTTTGTTAAACATTGCTTAGTGTGTGCATGTGCATTGTTGGGTTTACTGAATGTCAGATCTAAGTAGTATGTTAATTAGAAGTGTTAAAGTGCTGGTAACTTTGCTTTCTTTGTTCCTGTGTGACACATTCCTTTCACATGTTGTTTAAGAAGCAAGCAACACTTAAAAAAAGCATTAGACCAAAAGAATGTTCCAGTTGTGTGAGAATGCTGAATTCTTGCTCACCTTGCTTCTTGTTTCTTGAGCTGTTTTTAAGAAAATCCAGTTCAAAGTTCATCACTGATGTCTGTGAAAACAGAAATAAACTTTATTTTTCTTTTTTTTTTCAAGTATATATGTGAGAGACCAACTCAAAATAATATATTTTTTCTTTTCTTAGGAGTGAAGAATTTGTAAAACAAAAGCTATAGTAATACTTTATATTGAGCTGTTGCTGACATATAATTTGATTATATTTTGTTGAATGTTAATAGCTTATGTTGTAGTGTCATTCACTCTAACTGTACATATTAATGAAAACAAGTAAAGATATATGTTTCTTACTGATTAGAATAGTTTAAAAGAATTTAGAAAAATGAGAAACTTACAAAGGAAATTATCGGCTACTGTGTGCAGTGAGTTGTCATTTTCATATGCTGTAATAAATTTTAATGTCAGGATGTGAAGCTTAGATCAGAACAGCAGTTCATGGTGGCTAAAAACACACACTCATTATAAACAAGCATGAATTATTTTTAATATAGTCAAGATTGCTTGTAATACTAAAATTAATAAGAAGAGAAAACATCTTAGTAATGTCATACTTTGGGACTCCTTAAAAATGCATATTAAAGATAGAATTGGAAAATGGACTAGTAATAAAATGAATGCGTGAGCTAAAGAGATGTTATAAATGCAAGATAAAATACACAAAGTGAGGTCTGAACAACAGACAAAGAAATCAGACAATACTGAAGCGATTTAAAAAAATCAATGACAACATATCAACGCATAAAGGGGAGACAGCATTAGAAAAAAATAAAATTACAGTTATGCAATGACTTCAAAAATCTACAGAGATTAGTTATTAAAAGTAAGATGTAAAGCAAAAAAGGCACAAATCAATACTTTCCAAAATCCTCACACTAATACGCTTACTTCAGACATAGCGGAAATGCTTAATATTTTAAGAAAATCCATGAGGATCTTAATTAAGATAAAATAATAAAAATTATAAACCTGATAATTATAAAATTAGAGCAAACGAATAGGAGTTCCACAGACCACCAAGGCTAAAACCAATACGAGTTTATTCCAAACATTAGTACTTTCAGGATAACCCTTCCACAGATGTACAACATAATAAAAAACACATTAGTATTTAAAAAACCCATAATCCAATCAACATGAAAATGCAATAAAACAATTAAAGCAATTAGATGTATGGTCTACGCCTTTTTAAAATGGGCTTTAAAGTAACTAAATATGATCTCCTCTTTCCATTGTGCGAGAACTAAATTAGCGTATGAGTTGGCACAGGGGGTGCCCATGGCAACCCCTCATTTTTGCCAAATGTGTTGTTTACAATGAAAAAATATATTGTTCTATAATACAATCTGTAACAAGCAAATAATCTGCATAACAGTCTTCTTATCAAAACAGCTATTATTTGTTAAAAAACATCTTACTGCTGTCAACCCATATTGATTAGGTATAATGGCAAATAAATTCTTAACATCTAAGGTAACTAATAAAACAGGGACATCAAAAACATTACTATTAACAAAATCGAACAGTACTGTCAAAAAGTGTGCGCTGTCCTTTAAAATTCTAGGTGCAGTAAGTATCACTAATTTCAACTTAGATTCTATCCACATGGAACAAAGTTCAGTGACCCAACCCCTCCCAGACACTATAGGCCTGAGGGGTGGGTCATACACATCTTTATGGAAGAGGAGATCATATTTAGTGCTGACCACGAATGGAAACATAAACTCATTTTTTATACATGTTTCATTGATTATATATATTTTTTTGTTGTGGGCTGGCACTAGTGAGGCTTTGAATGAATTAATTGAATATCTAGAACATTCTACTCATTTCCTAAAGTTCTCAGTACAGTACTCTTACAGGGGGATAGATTTTCTAGATGTTAAAGTTGAACGTTATATGGATGGATCATTTAACACTAGAATTTTCAGGAAAGCATGCTGGAAAATGGCATATTAGCCAAGGACAGCATGCACCCGGGTTTTGTTTTTAAGAATATCATAAAAGGGCAAGCACTTGGGTTATCTAGGTTATGCACTGATGAAGAGGTTTTGAGGGATGAAATGGTAGATTTTACATCTAGATTAACATTTAGGGGTTATAAGTATATAGATGTAGATAAAGAGGCCAATATGGTTTTGCGGTCCAGGGAAGGTATATCAGCACCTTGGTTTTCTTTACAAGGGGTAATTAATAGATCTCATTTTCCCCCTTTATTTAGTGGAACTGATGCAATAGGTATTAATGATCCATCTAGTAGAACTAATACTGTCAATAATTGTAGGAGGAATGCTAATAGGAATAAATATGGGGTTGATTTACATCTCACATATAGTAGTGATATTAGACAGGTATCTGATCTTATTAGGGGAAATTGGAAAATATTACAGTCTGATGATTCCTTAAAGGACTTGGTAGGGAATTCCCAGAATTTTGTCTTTAAAAGGAATAAAAATTTGAAACAGTTACTTTGTGATAAGACTGATATGAAGGATAGACATACTCATAGATTAGGTACACGGTCATGCACATGATATAAAGCTTGTGGTTTTATCTCTAGAGATGTTGATTTTAAGCATCCCATTATGAAGAGAATCTATAAACCTAAAGTCTCTGTTACCTGTCAAACCAAAAATATAGTATATGTGGCTAAATGTATTTGCTATCAGTCATTGTATATAGGAAAGACGAACTGCATGTTTAAAGACAGAATTTTAAGACACCTGTCTGCCATTCGTCTACAAGATACACAGAGTGCCCTTTTACAGCATATCACTGAATGTCAGGGACATTATTTTAATTTTATGGCCTTACAATAATGAGGGTGGCCTAATGGTTAAGGTGTTTGCCGTACAAGCGCAAGGTGCAGGGTTTGAGTCTCACAAGACAAGATAATTGGTTAGGCTTAAAATGGCTCACAAGGGCAGTTAGCCTAGTACTAATCTATGAAACTATATACTAATCTATGAACCTATATACAACACATCAGGGATAATCCCAGAGGGTGGGATTTGGCAGGTTATATGGAGTATTGTGAGACTAGGTGGATTACAGAGTTAGGGGCAAGTAGGTATCCAGGCTTGAATGGTGTGGTGCCTTTAAAGCCCATTTTAAAGAGGTGTAGACCATACATCTAATTGCTTTAATTGTTTTATTGCATTTTCATGTTGATTGGTTTATGTTTTTTTAAATACTAATGTGTTTTTTATTATAATGTACATCTGAGGAAGATTTATCCTGAAAGCGGTAACATTTGGAATAAACCCATTTTGGTTTTAGCCTTGGTGGAACCCCTTTTATTTTGCTCTGCGTTGTTGTCTGTACCTCGGACCTTTGGTTCCCTCATTTCTGGACTCTTTTTTTGGTAATTATAAAACTGACAAGTATTTAAAGAAAGTATTTAAAGAAAAATGTTACTAATAGATTAATGGACAACAAATATCTCTGTTGAATAAGCCTATTACCCTAATATAAGTTAAACAAGCTTAAAAAAGGGAAAATGGTAAAGCTCCAGGATTAGATGGTTTAAGTGTGGAATTATATTGAATGCTTCCACTAAATAGTTTATAATTACTGAGTGACATTTTCAGGATAATTCAGAGTGACAAAATGATTCCTGCTACAAGGAAATTTTCTAATTTTTAATCTCACCTATACTTAAACAAGGAAAGGATGATATATTAGTTTAATCAATATACACCTATTTTCATTATTAAATGTTGACTATAAAATATTTGCTTCCATCTTCACTACAAGATTAAGAGATATACCATTAGTTAATTTAAATTAATAAAGATCAAAGAGGATTCATAGTCAATACATTAATGCATGATAATATAAAAAGGGTAGCAACTATCTTAAAATTAGCAAAAGGAATAAACAAGAAATCAGCCCTAATTAGCTTAGATATCAATACAGCGTTTGACTAGAGCTGCTTGTTTAAAACATTAGAACATTTGCATTTCCAGAATAATTTATTGAAATGTTAAAAGACCTGTATAGAGACTCACTTTAAATATAGGCACAAAGGAAGGATATCCCTTGCCCCCCCCCCCCTGATTATATGCATTAGTTATCAAAACCTTAGCTGACGGTGCAAGAAGCAATAAAAAAAATGAATGACTCAGTTAGCAAGGATTGTCAAACTGATATGCAATGTTTTGCAGATAGTATTTACTAACTGTAGGAGATTTAAATTATTCAATTGAAGAAATAGATGAAGAAATTGGAGAGTTTCAAGACATATCACTGCTAGAATCTAATAATAATAAAACTGAAACTTTAGTGTTATGCACCAACATTTCACATTTAATAACATCATACGTAATCAAATGATGAGAGTAGGGAGAATAAATACTATTAATAACATGATGATAATCAAATGATGAGAGTAGGGAGAATAAATACTATCAATAACATGATGATAATCAAATGATGAGAGTAGGGAGAATAAATACTATCAATAACATGATGAATACTCAGCAAATCCTATATTTTTAATAACCTATCACATAGTAAGAGGTCATGACAACAACATATCACACTTAGATGCATGTTAATTTTCATTAAAAATACCTTTCAAGCTAGACATATCATAAGAAAACATTGGCACATACTTCAGAATGCAGATCAGCCACCTGGGTTAAACGATGTTATTAACATCAAATGTTTTTTACAAGCAAATAGAATATAGCATCAAATGTTTTATTATCATTATATGTAATATAATTGTAATTTAATACATTTAAAGATAGTGTATAAATTTTATACTATTTTTTTGCAGTGAATAATTTATGATATTAATTGAGTTTTTTTAAAAACATTGGTCAGTCATGGTGATGTGATTTAATTTAATTAGTATATAAATGGTAGTCACAATGGAAACAACTTTTCTGAAGAAGTTCATGCATTATTAAATGTGAACGAAACGCGTAAAAGTTGTGTGGTTTCTGGCTTTATTCTTGGTTCACGTCGTTTTCTTGGCATCTCTTTATCTAGTTCAGGTGTGTGTGGTTTTTGGTTTTTCAAGTTGTACACTTTAAACCAAGTATGGCGGGAGAAGAATCTAGCCAGGATGCCTTATTGAATTTAAGTATTCATTCGGTTCCCGAGTCGGGGTGAACCTTACATGATTTCATCAATATCACAGTTGCTGAAGCTGTTCGAGACGCTATGGCCCGGCAGATGGGAACCAGTAGTAGTACTACTAATGTGAATACTCCTTTGGTTTGCCCAGGAAGCAAGGGAGTTAACTTCAGTAATCTTACCAATAATCGTAGTGATGTTTCCAGTGATGTCATCAATGGTATAGCAAGTTCGGTTTCACCTCAAGTTGGCGTTTCAGCCGAAACGAAATGGGATGTACTTTTGTGTAAAGACAAGGTGTTCGAACAAACCTTTAGGATTATGGACAATCCGTTTTTTTCATCAGCTGGTGATAATAACAAACAAGTAAGTCGAAATGACAGTCCACTCATTACGGACACTGTGCTAGTATGTAAAAAAGACATTTTCAGTTTGGAAAAGTTATGTAGCAAATGTGTTTCTTTACAATTGGAAATATTCTACCTTGAGGAAAATGTGTGTTTAAAATGTGTTCCTTTTGGTTTGAGAAGCTATAAATTTCCAAATTGTGTAGCACAGGGTGATCCGCTTTACAACCAGTTGGTCGATTTATTCAACAATACAGGTCTGGCTTTTATGAATTTTTTAGTCGAACATTATAAAGCTGAATTGGTTACACTTAAAGAACAAACAGAATCATTGGATGCCAAGATACGGGCTTCCAATGTGTTTAATCAGGTTGCGACTTTGTATTTCAGTATAAACGCTAAATTAGACAGGGTTCGAGCTTCCATTGTGGAAAGGAAGCAAAAAAAGTTAAAAAGGGATTTGGTGGCTTACAACAACAACACTGCATACCCTGTGAAAAAGAAAACGAACAACGGGGGTATGTTAAATGGATTGGATAAGAATATCATAAATGATAGTGACAATCACGATAATTATGTTAACAATAATATGTCACCTGTGCAACAGTGTGTTCTGTCTGACAACAGTCACCAAAATGACTCTGTGACTGGTAATAATATGACAGCTAACACATCCTTTGCAAATGTTGTTTCCAATGGAAACAAAAGTGGTCCTTTTTTAACAGACAAAGCAGGGAATACCAAAGTTCCAAGATGGTCTGGGAAAGTACAAACGAGGAACAAAGGAAGGGGGAAGAACCGCAAAAAGAACTGAATTACAATATTACTATTTTGAATTTAACTCATGATTGTTTGCCTTCTAACATTACTACTGTACTTCAGAAAGGTGTTTCATTTATTCCTTCCAATAATGTGAACATTCCTAGACTCATAGTAGACTAAGTTGTACCTTAGGAAACTAAATTTGAAGTATATTTATGATGGTGTAGTTAAGTCTGACCTTGGGGAAAATGTTTTAAAGAAGAAAAGTACATTTAATCCCCTTTTGAATTCCACTTTGTTGGTGTTTGGTAGATTATGTGAACAAGGCTTTAGACATATGAGAGATTGCAGTCATAATATGGTGCAAAATTTGTCTCTTGATGAACGTAAAGCTTTGGATTACATTGCTAACAAGAGTGAATGGCGCATAATGAAAGCTGACAAGGGAGGTACAATTGTTATAATGAATGCTAGAGATTATAGTATAGCAATGAAGCTTTTGCTCAATGATCAGAGCTGTTATAAGACAGTCACCAAAGATTATATTTTGGAATGTTTTAAAAAAGTTGATAACATTTTATTTGACCTATTTACTCAAGGTAATATTGATAATTTAGTGTACGACTTTTTGATCAATGAGTTTCCAAGAATAGCCACAGTATTTGGTATACCTAAACTTCATAAATCTAGTAAGAACATACCATTTAGACCAATTGTTTCAGCCAGTTGTTCTAAAACTGAATTCATCTCAATATGGTTGGATAAGTGGCTTAATCCAATAGTGCAAAATACTAGGTCATATTTGAGGGATTCATGGCATCTGTTAGAACAGTTGCGTCATTTCACTTTAGGAGAAAGGTCATTCTATTTTGCATCGTTAGACGTGGTTTCATTATATACAAGCATTAACCAAACCATTGGAGTGGAATTTATGAGGGAATATTTAACTAGTCATATAAACATGGAAAACAACTTAGTCAGTACTTTATGTGCTTTGATGGATGTCATCTTAGAAAACAATTTTTTTCAATTTGAGGACACATATTTCCAACAAATTTCGGGTATTGCAATGGGTTCTAGAGTCGCTCCAAGTTTTGCCAACATAGTCATGGCCATGTGGGAAACTAAGTTTTTGTATTCACATCCTTTGGCCTGCAACATTTTGTTTTACAAAAGATATATAGATGATTTGCTTCTTTTATGGAGTGGAGACAAGGCATCATTCCATGAGTTTGTAGATCATCTAAACAATTCGACACATTTTCTGAAGTTTACAATTGGTCACTTTGGTGAAAGTATAGATTTTTTAGATTTACACCTTAGTGTAAACCAAGAGCAACACAAATTTGAAAGTGACATCTTCAGAAAGTCCAGTTTCGTCAACCAGTATCTACACCACGACAGTTTACATCCTAAGTTCATGAAACGTGGTGTAGTGAAAGGACAGTTTATTCGTTTAAGTAGACTTACCAGTAGAGATGAGATGTTTTTGGAAGAAGCTGACAAACTTTTAGCTTTCTTTATACATAGAGGTTATGATAATATATGGCTTAGAAATATATTAAAGGAAGTGCATTTGTTAAGGTCAGACGTTGCACGTCCCATTTTACTTTTGCCTGTTCCAACTTCTAGGGTTATAACTAATACAAAAGTTGGAACTTGTGGTGAGTACACGTTAGCTTTTCCCATTCCAATCTCAAATGAGATGACTTGGATTAGGAACATAATTATTGACAACTGGAAGGTACTACTTGGTAATAATGATTTGTGTTCTGTTATTGGTAAGGTTCCTTTATTCACATACAAAAAAACAATTAGTATAAAAAGTATTGTTGAAACCATCAAGTACACAAATAAGGAAGTATGTCGTCAAGGTACTTTTCCCTGTAATAATTGTAAACAGTGTAGGTACATATCAGGGAATAGTTTTATTTTTTTTAAACATTTAAGAAAGACTATCTACACTAAGGGGTATTACACTTGTAAGACACACAATGTGGTGTATTTAGCTGTATGTGATTCATGTGAACATTTCTATATAGGTAAAACAATTAGGGCTTTATATAGGCGCATTTATGAACACATTTTAGCTATAAAGAAAAAAGACATGTCCAATGCTCTTGCAAGGCATGCTCTGGTTTGTACAGAATTCAAAAAGTTTAGATTTTCAGTTTCGGAAAGAGTAAAAGATGACTTATTTTCTGGAAACTATAAAGTTTATCTAGAATGTAGGGAAGCTTTATGGCAGATCTTGCTGAATGCAGATCAGGCACCTGGGTTAAACGATGTTATTAACATCAAATGTTTTTTACAAGCAAATAGAATATAACATCAAATGTTTTATTATCATTATATGTAATATAATTGTAATTTAATACATTTAAAGATAGTGTATAAATTTTATACAAATTTTTTGCAGTGAATAATTTATGATATTAATTGAGTTTTTTTAAAAACATTGGTCAGTCATGGTCATGTGATTTAATTTAATTAGTATATAAATGGTAGTCACAATGGAAACAACTTTTCTGAAGAAGTTCATGCATTATTAAATGTGAACGAAATGCGTAAAAGTTGTGTGGTTTCTGGCTTTATTCTTGGTTCACGTCGTTTTCTTGGCATCTCTTTATCTAGTTCAGTTGTGCGTGGTTTTTGGTTTTTCACAACCACTGTTTGGTTACAGAAAATGGTCAAATTTGAAACAATTATTTGAAACAATTAAGAGCAGCCTTCCACACAACCTTATTTTCAGAGCATACAAAAAGGCACATTTAAATGTGGAAAATGTGTATGTTATAGTTACATTAATACAGACAATAATTTTTTACATCCAGTAGATGGTTCTGTGGCTACACTGAAAGCATTTGGTAACTGTAATACAAAGATTTTAGTTTACTTGGCAAAACATGTGTCATGCAATGTTTACTATGTTGCTAAAACAAATCAGAAATTGAAACAGTGCATCAATAGTCATGTATTTGTTCTTAACAAGGGATTATCATTTGTAACTGCTTATACTTCTGACATTGCAAAGATACTTTCTGAGGTGAGATATTTTGTTAGAATGCTGAATTTAAAGGACTCACTTGGTTCTGAATTTATACACAATGTAAGTAGTCTGAAATGCTCTAGTAGTTTTATTCCTGTGAATAATCCAATAATACATGTTTTTCAAAAGCTATTGAATGTGACATTTATGATATGCTTTCTGAAAGTAAGAAAAATAGGTTTTACAATCTTACTGCTAATGAACGCTTGGCAGTTTTATTGTTGATTAAGAATCCTGATATCATTATCAAGAATGCTGATAAGGGAGGTGGGGACATCATTTTAGATGCTTCTTTTTATACTGAGTCTATGTTTCAGATGCTAAACAGCAGTGATTATGAATGTATTGATACAACTAACCATAATCATAGTGTTGCTGCTGTCAATGAACATTTCCATATGCTGTTTAGTCAAGTGTTGATTAAAACTTCATTGTTTGAGTAGAGAGACACCAAAGACTCCTTTCATCTATGACATACACAAAATTCACAAGTCTCTGTTTAATCCACCTCTAAGACCGATTATTTTGGGTAGAGGTTGGATTACAGAAACAATCTCAACATTTTTAGAGACGCAGCTACGAGTAGGTTTGATTAAACAGGACTGCTCTCAAAGATATTAATGATTTTGTACAACAATTTTATACACGGTCAGTCAGTAATATTCTTGATATACACCCACATTTTACTTTTAATAACATCATATGTAATCAAATGATGAGAGTAGGGAGAATAAATACTATAGATAACATGAAGATAATCAAATGATGAGAGTAGGGAGAATAAATACTATAGATAACATGAAGATAATCAAATTATGAGAGTAGGGAGAATAAATACTATAAATAACATGAAGATAATCAAATGATGAGAGTAGGGAGAATAAATACTATAGATAACATGAAGATAATCAAATTATGAGAGTAGGGAGAATTAATACTATCAATAACATGATGATAATCAAATGATGAGAGTAGGGAGAATAAATACTATAGATAACATAAAGATAATCAAATTATGAGAGTAGGGAGAATAAATACTATAGATAACATGAAGATAATCAAATTATGAGAGTAGGGAGAATAAATACTATCAATAACATGATGATAATCAAATGATGAGAGTAGGGAGAATAAATACTATAGATAACATAAAGATAATCAAATTATGAGAGTAGGGAGAATAAATACTATCAATAACATGATGATAATCAAATGATGAGAGTAGGGAGAATAAATACTATAGATAACATGAAGATAATCAAATTATGAGAGTAGGGAGAATAAATACTATCAATAACATGATGATAATCAAATGATGAGAGTAGGAAGAATAAATACTATAGATAACATGAAGATAATCAAATTATGAGAGTAGGGAGAATAAATACTATCAATAACATGATGATAATCAAATGATGAGAGTAGGGAGAATAAATACTATAGATAATGAAGATAATCAAATTATGAGAGTAGGGAGAATAAATACTATAAATAACATGAAGATAATCAAATGATGAGAGTAGGGAGAATAAATACTATAGATAACATGAAGATAATCAAATTATGAGAGTAGGGAGAATAAATACTATAGATAACATGAAGATAATCAAATTATGAGAGTAGGGAGAATAAATACTATCAATAACATGAAGATAATCAAATGATGAGAGTAGGGAGAATAAATACTATAGATAACATGAAGATAATCAAATTATGAGAGTAGGGAGAATAAATACTATCAATAACATGAAGATAATCAAATGATGAGAGTAGGGAGAATAAATACTATAAATAACATGAAGATAATCAAATGATGAGAGTAGGGAGAATAAATACTATAGATAACATGAAGATAATCAAATTATGAGAGTAGGGAGAATAAATACTATCAATAACATGAAGATAATCAAATGATGAGAGTAGGGAGAATAAATACTATAGATAACATGAAGATAATCGACTTATGAGAGTAGGGAGAATAAATACTATAGATAACATGAAGATAATCAAATTATGAGAGTAGGGAAAATAAATACTATCAATAACATGAAGATACTCAAATGATGAGAGTAGAGAGAATAAATACTATAGATAACATGAAGAATACTCAATTAGAAAATATGGTCACTGAGTTTAATAATAGAGGGTATGCCACTGAAGTTACTAGAACTATTTGTAATGAGGTTAAAAATCAGCATAATTCCACCGCGAAGCCTATATTTTTTAATAACCTACCACATAGTAAGAGGTCACGACCGCAACAAAACACACTTAGATGCATGTTAATTTTCGTTAAAAATACCTCTCAAGTTAGACATATCATAAGAAAACATTGGCACATACTTCAGAATGTACCTGAACTAAATTCTATACTTCCATCACAACCTCTATTTGGTTACAAAAAATGGTCAAATTTGAAACAATTATTATGTTGTAAACAGCAGCCTTCTGTACAACCTTATTTTCCGAGAATGCAAAAGGGCACATTTAAATGTGAAAATGTGTGTGTTATAGTTATATTAATACAAAAAGCTTTTTTACATCCAGTAGATGGTTCTGTGGCTACACTGAAAGCATTTGGTAACTGTAATACAAAGATTTTAATTTATTTGGCAAAATGTCTGTCATGAAATGCTTACTATGTTGATAAAACAAATCAGAAATTGAATCAGTGCATCAGTAGTCATGTATCTGAGATAAATGGGTGTGCTTTAACCAGTGCCCTTTATGAACATATTTTAGAAAATGGACATAATCATACATTTACATTTTGTAAACTAAGTGATTTACACAATAACCTGTGTGGAGGGGACATTTTTCACACTGCTGAAATGTCTGAATACTACTGAATATTCAGATTGAGAGCCCATGTTTACCCTGGACTAAATGGCTATGTCTCTCTCAAACCTCTTTTGAAGGAACTACACAAATGAGTATAGCCATAAAATACTTTGAGTGAATATCTATGTACTTTATAAATTTGTGTAATTTTAAATAGTAATAAGTGGTCTTTTACATTTTTATCAGTATTTTATCACTCTCATTATTTTATCATGCTTTTGAATCATGTGATTTTAACATGTGACTAATTTATCATGTGATTTTGAAATATTTAACTGCTGCTACATTTGAGTGAGATTTGTTTGCATGAGGAAGCGTGGTTAGGTGAAAGTTTTTACTTGCCACATTAAAAGTTATTATTATTAAATGCTTTGGACTTCATTGGTTCTTCTAGTGTGACATGCTTTCCTGTGGTTTCCCTGTGACAAGCACATTTTGTCCAGCTTTGCAGATCTAAGCACACACCCTCACCCCATAGTGCTGCATACTGTGCACCTCTTCAGGTGCCAGCATTGCAACAAACCAGACTAACTGACCCCATCACCTGAATGTGCAAGGCAGCATCAGCTATTCACTTCCACAGTCTTCCACCTGGCTTCTCCAGCATATAAGCCACTAATTGACTTCAGGTAGTGTGTGTTGTAGTTACAGTATTACCTGTATGCACAAAGGACTCAGCATTGTACCATCTTGATACATTTTGGGCTGACTAATTGAATGATTCATTAATATCTATAAATGAAAACAAAAAGCAAAATTCTATCTAAAACAAATTCTATGCTGAGGAAAATTCCATTAAAAGGAGACATCATATTATCAGGCAATAATGTAAGATTCCCTAATTCTGAAATGACTTAAAACACACTGCATTATTAAACTATTGCCTTAGGTTTTAACAGCAGAACAACAAGGTCATTTTCTGATAAGAGCAAAAGGGACTAGTATCCATTATTTTAAATGAGTAATGAAGTTAGCTTACATTAAATGACTCTGTAATGTAATAGCACATGTTAATTCTGTTGCGTAGGCTATATTAGTCCAATAAAAGGTATCAGAACAGTTATGTCCTCTACTAGCAGTGAACAGCAAGGCACTTCTGCTTCTTTGTTTTTTCTGAATGAGATTAAGAAGTAATGATTTTCAAAAGAAAAATGTTATTCTAAATCAACTACTAACTTTCTGAAACAAAAACAGGGCATCTGTAAAGCATATTAATTGTGAAATATATGTACTTTCTAATTCTAAAGCAAGCAAAGTTTGAAAAAACAAAGTGTACACATTAACATATTAATACAATTTTTACATGCCACAAGGTGGCAGTATTTAAACAAGAACCTGTTACAAACAGAAATCCTTGACCACATAAGAACTGTGAATTCATTAACAAATGAATACATTGATTGACATTCACCTTTAAATTCATCGGGACTACTTTCAGGAAAAAAACAGACATAGATATAAATTTATATGTGTGTGTGTGTGTTTAAACAAACAAATAAATAAATATATTCTATTTTAATAAAAACAAAGAAGAAATTGCATAATACACTGAATTTCACTGTATGATTTTAGATACTCATTCAGATTTTAATATACAAAAAAAGGTCTTCGGAAAATTGAACATGGAGAAAGCATTAAGCTAAGCCATCATAAATAAAATAAGAATGAAGATGAAGATTTGTGCCCCTGTTGGGGTAGAAGACCTGGGAAGAACAAGAACAGAAACTCCCTGTGGAGCCCTGAGAACCATAAGGGCATTAAACAGACCTTGAGTGCAGGTTGCCATTAACTCCGAGGATCTTTTGGAGCCTGCAAAATATTGTCTATTTAGCACAGTGTCAGAAGTGTCCCTGTTTTTATGTTGGAAAAACTGAGAGGAAACTTAGAGACCGTGTCTATGAACATGAATATATTATTAAAAAATTAATTTATCTAACACCTTTGCTAAACATGTGAATATGAATGAGTATCATTTATTCTAAATATTTGGTCATTGATCATGTCCCAGTAAAGGTGAGGGGAGGGCCTTGGGAACTTTATTCGCAAAAGAAAGAGTTAGTATGGCAACTAATTTTTAATGCCTATTTTTATCCAGGGTTGAATGCCTGCTGCAGTATGAAACCTATTTTAGCATTAAAAGCTTTGACTAGATTGGTAATATTTTAAGTAAGTGTTAACTACCTTTGGGGTTAAAACAATTTATTTAAATAATAAGATAGTTTGGGCTTGTACCTGTCTTTGTTTTATATTTAAAATGTTTTTAAAAAATGTTTTAAAGAAAAAAGATGGCTGGACCTTTAAGACACTTGAGGAAGTGATGTAATGACTGCATCCTGTTACTGGAGTCTTTTTAAACAGATCTGTTACTGTGGGTGAAGAGTCTGAAGAAGTTCACATATGGTTTGAGTGAACAAAAGAGTTTATTATTTTTATTGAAATAAAGTTAACCGAAGGACTGATCAGCTTTTCTTCTGAATGTCATGGCTTTCCAGACCTGTAGCAGTATCTTGGATTTGAAGTTTGTGTCGTGAAATCACATGTATCATTTATTGTTATGAAATCCTCCCATCTTACCTAAGTAATTATTAAGGGTATATCCTCCAGATGCAGTAATGGCATAATCCCTCTCTAGTCTCCTTGTTCAGGCCAATCATGGAATGTACCACATTGTTTGGAATGTTTTTGGGCTATGAACGATTGTGTATGACTAAACCTCCTACTTCTCAGAAAAACACTCATTCCAAAGACATCAACCTTCATTGTGACATGGACAAAAACTCTTGAAGAGATAGATTCCTCACCTCAAGAATACCCTACCTATGGAACAAGCTTCTCCTGCTTGCTAACCAGTTTAAGCTATCGGCTTATTTCAAGTTCTGCCTTGACAACTGGATGTGGACTGACAAAATTAAAGCTGATGTAAACTGTAAGGCCTTCATTGAGTGTAGTGGCAAATCCTTCCAGTGTACCCTCCGTGTTGCATGGTTAGTCTCTACATAGTCTCTCATGCCTTCTGCCTAGCAAGAAGCTGTAAGTGTCTTAAGTGACCTCAAATTGTTATCACAATTCCATCTGAAGTTGGTGAGATTAATATGAGAAATGGATTCTACAGTAATGTTATAGCAATTGAGGACATCTTGTTCAGTACTAAACAGTACACGAGAAGTTTGTTTCTTGATATATACATACAAATAATAATTAGGCAATAATATTACATCTGCAGTAAACTATTTCTAAATTAGAAACACATACAGGCACTTACAAATCTTCTGAGATTGGCTGTATCAAATGTTTTGATTGGATGTATCAAATGTTTAACCAATTTGTGATCAATCACTGCTCCAAAGGATTTGCGTGATTAATGTACTGATACACGAGGACTGTGCTTTGTTGAGAAGGGCAGGAAGGCAAGAAGAAGGAGTAGATCTAGTAAAATGTCCATCATGCAATCAGGGATAAGGGAAGGCTGGCGTAGCTGTACCTACATTAATAGATAACACATTGGTATCCTAGAACCCACAACCCATGAGTCATGCTCAAACCCTTACTAAAGAGCTTAACGCTATTATTCTTAGAGATTTCAATTAACAATCTATAAACTCGAATACGTACACTAATACCAGCAAATATATTCAGCAACTTCTCAATTCATCAATGCAAACCTTCTAGAGCAGATTTTACACTCTGTTACTAGAGGACAACTACAACTATACCATCTCTTGTTAGGTTGGACCATCATGGAGTGGTTCCTACCTTCAAGATCCAGATCAAAAGCACCCATAAATCCAATCTTCTTCAGAGATTTCTATGGGGAAAATTTACCTCAACTACATGAGGACCTAAGGAGGTTTGATAACCCCATTCCCTTTAAGGATCCAATAGGAAACATAGTTGCATTTGATGTGAGTTTCTTTGTTCACTCCAATGTCTACATTAAAACTTTGGTGCTGATCCATAACAAATGCAGCACCAGCTTTAAAACTAAACCTCCTCAGTGAAACCCTAACATAATCAAGTTGTATAACAAGAGATAAATACTCTGTCTTAAGAATGAACTGTAAATGCTACACTTCAAAATTAAACTCAATGAGTTATATAAAAAGCTTAGAAGAAAAACAAAATCCTCCATAGCTACATATGAACTGCCTATAACAATATCTGTCAATGATAATCACAAATTGTTTTTCAAATATGTCAGGAATATTAGAAACAGTACTCTTTTCTGCTCAGACCTGATACACAGTGACCCTGCCTGCTCAGCTCCTGAAGACATAGCTGGCAAATTTAGTTCAAAGGTTGTTCCTCTATTTGCACCTCCTCTCATGCATGACCCCATGTTTACCTTGACAATCCTTCCTGTGAAGTCTTAAATGCTGTCTCCAAGATGAAAAACACTATATCTCAGAGGTCTGACAATATACTGAGGTGCTTCCTTGTCAGTGAGAAGCACTGTTTCACTGACCCACTCCACAATCTACTCAACGTGAGCCTCTCATCTGGGTTTGTGTATGAAGTATGGAGAAAATATACGATCATCGCCTGACAAAAGGGAAACCCCTGTACTGATCTCTGATACCTAAAGTCCCTTGATCCAAATAAATCTGGGTTGCTTTGTAAAATGTAGGTTCTTCTTGTGTAATCTAATATATTACTTTAATAAAGTCTTCATGTTCCTGTAGAATAGCAGATCAGTACACACAGCGTAAATCAAGCAAATGGAGGCCTTTGACACCATTCCACACGAGCATTATAGGCAAACAAATCAAACTAAAAATGCAAACTTGTATGCCTCTTGACAGATAGCAAACTGGGTCACAGCCCTATTATTGTACTAAATTAAGACTGGGGGTAGTATATCTTCCAAAAGACTTGTCAATAGTCATTTTCTTAGGATTGGACTGTTACTGTTCCTGTTTAGTATTTATTTCAAAGCTGATTTCAAGGGCCTTAGACCAACCCATTTTGCTGATGACTGCTAACTTGGAGTCAGCACCAACTGTCCTGCGGACTCCCTCATATAACAGGATGAAACAAATGGTGACATCACCATAGGCTCAAGCTAAATGCCAAAAAGTGTAGTCTAGTTCCCTTTAGAAACAAGCAGGAGTCATGCTCCTGCCACATTATCTCCTCAAAACAGAAACAGTTAAAAGGGATTTGGAAACATTTGCAGATGACAAGCTCTCTTTTGACCACTAGGTGTCCACAGTCATTAGACAAATCCAGTTGTATTTCTTCAATGTCTAAGAATGTTATCATACTTGTTTACTGCGCAGTCATTAGCCAATGACTGAATACATACTCCCTTTGGCATGTGCCTGCCCAGACATGATGCAACTTGAAATATACCAAGTTTCCTCACAGAAAATATCACGGGCCTAAATACCACTACCCATGCAGGATTAAAGCCCTAACTCTCTTCTTTGTCTCATAGAGGTCGCATCTGTCTAGTCTACAACTAGTCTCCAAGTCATCAGATGACCTTCTCCTCAGAGAATGTCTTCATGCTTGTAAAAATGGCCATGCGAAAGACTCAACTTTCACAGTAACATTAACTGAACCTGATGGGTCTAGTCTACAACTAGTCTACAAGTCATCAGATGACCTTCTCCTTAGGGAATGTCTTCATGCTTGTAAAAATGGCCATGCGAAAGACTCGACATTCACAGTAACATTAACTGAACCTGATGGTATGATAAGTAGTTCACTCAGGTCATTCCACTCTTTGTGAACAGTCCTGCAAGTTAAAGCAAATCACTCTTCAGAAACAGCCTGGATGAATGGATGGGCAACCAAAATGTACCACAGGTCTTGCCCCACAAGCCCTTATGAAAAAGGGTAGTACATATGGCAGCTACAGTGACTTGGCAATAAATTATGTATCTGATCAACTGCCCAGTAACAGTCTTTGAATCTGAACTTCTAAGCATGAGGCGACATCTTGTACAACATTTATTCAATTCTGCAGACTTGGTGCCACTAAAGGACATTTATCTAAGATACGTACAAGCAAAAATAAGTTGTTTGTAAAGAATGTGCATGTTGTTCAACAGAAACATGAAAATGGGCTCTTTATGAATACTTTTAAAGTGAGAAAAATCAATGCAGGGGAATCTGAAAATGATTCTTAGGTATCTGACACACTCTAAGATAAAAATGAAAGTCAGACTTTTGGAAAGAAAGGCTACAAATTAACAAACTGAATTTAACTTATTCACACCTCTGACACTTTTATTATACACTTCATTTTAACATCTGTAGTTCCTTATTACATGCTGATATATTTTCAGCTTGTTTTCTTAACTAAGTGACTTGCCAGTTAATACCAGGCAACACAAGAAAGGGCCTGGTGTAAGAATGTAGTACTAAGAGTATTAATCCAAGACTTGTGGTTATTATGAGCTGTTGAGAGGAGTGTGTTACAGAACTCTCCTCTCCCAGTGGACGATAAAAATTGAAAAACAGTGATATAATTGATAACTGCAGGCTAGAAGGACTATTAAATTGATCAGATTCTGGATTCTTTCTTTCTTTTTTTGATCTGGTTTCTGTAGAAGTGAATGAAAATAGACCATAAAGTATAATGGAGCAAAATATCTGCACCAAGCAATAAGTCTAAAAGGAAACCAATGTGTAAAAAGGCAACTATGAACTAAAGCTGTTGTGGAGGATATGATTGATAAGGAGAGCTAAGAGCTTTTGCAGATTTTTTTTTTATTTATTTTACATTTGCTAACCAGGTTGGTCTGACCGGGCAAGATGCCCTTTTTCAGCAAAGACCCGAGGAGAAAAGCTCCATTACAAAGTTTAGAAAATACAGTGATAAATACAAAACTTAAAGGAAAAGTGTGATTAAGCCTTGTACAACATAAATAAAGTGTTACAAAATCAAACAAAAAAGACATTTTAGTAAATCTTAGGTATTTTACACAAAAATTTGAAAGTCAAAGGATTAAAACAATATTGGGATTGGAGAGTTCAGCAGGACAGCCATTGTAAGAAAGTGCAAGTGGACGAGTAACGAATATGAGGGGAAGCTGAGGTGGAGGGAAGTTAGTGGTGAAGGAGTAAACTAGATGGTAGAGATAGTAGAGATTAGAGTTAAATAATGGATATGAGGTAGAAAAGGGAGGCTAAGCTAAATGAGAGAGAGGCAAGGGGGAAGATGGTCAAGTGGGATCATTGCAGGAGCAGATCCGAGAGGTATGCAGGAATTCCTTTAATGCTATTTTAAAACTGTGGGAGTCATCACACCTGCGTGTATGTAGAGGACGTTTGTTCCAAGCAAAGGTGACTGAGTAGCTATAGTGTATCTTACCGATGGATTTGTTAGGTTTGGAGATGCACAATAGGAGTTGGCCAGAGCTACTTAGGTTGCGGTTAGGGATATAGGAGGAGATAAGATTAGTCAGAGATGGACATACAAGAGGATGGAGAAGGACAGAGTGGGCCAAACTGAGTTGTGGCAGAAGGATTTGGTGCTGGAGTTCAAGCCAGTGAAGTTTTTTAGGGAAAGAGAGTGGTGTGTTCGATAAGGGTGATTACTGGCAAATCGAGCTATTTTATTATAGGTGTGTTCAAGCTTGGTAGTCAGATTCTTTTGTAGGTGGTTGAATAAGGGGGTGGTGTACAGAAGTGTGGGAAGCAGGTATGCTTGTGCTAAGGACAGTTTAGATTCTGGAGTTAGGAATCTGTTGTTCCTGTATAACAGTCCAAGTTTTTGGTGAGTTTTTTTTATACAGTTATTAATGTGAATGTCAAATTTAAGTTCTTCATCAATGTAAACTCTGAGGAGTTTAGTATGTTTTTCATCTTTAATTGAAGTGTTATTTAGAAAGGAGATAGAGAAGGAGGTTTTGAGATGTTGGAGAGATTTAGGTAGGAAGAGTAAAAGTTTAGTTTTGTTAGGGTTAAGTAGTAATGGATTAGCAGTGAGACATTTTTCCACTGAATGCAGAGACTCATGAGTGAGGGAGAGAAGATGAGGAATATTGTCAGATGTAGAGATGATAGTTGAGTCATCAGCATATTGAATCAGAGTCGAGTGAGGACAGGAAAGGTAGAGGTTGTTAGTAAAGATGTTGAATAAGAGGGGCCCAAGGATGGAGCCTTGTAGCATTCCGGTATGAACAGAGAGGAAAGGGGAGGAGGAAGAGAGCCATTTAACAGATTGTAGCCAATCAGATCGATAACTAGAGAGCCATTTAACAGATTGTAGCCAATCAGATAGATAATTAGTGAACCAGTTAAGAGAGGAGCTACAGAGGTTAAGGGAGGATAGTTCAGAGAGAAGGACTTGATGGGAAACAGTAGCAAAGGCTTTAGAGAGGTCAAGGAACAGGCAAGAGACTCACTTGTTATTATCAAGAGACGAGGAACTGAATGAGTAAAAGATATAAGGGCAGTAGTAGTGCTGTGATGAGGTGTAAACTCACGTTGTGTGGGGGTGAGGAGGTTTTCTAGGGTGACATAAGAAATGAGCTGTTTCTGTACACATTTTTCAAGAATTTTAGAAAGGGGGGAAGAAAGACAATGGGCCTATAGTTTGAAGGGTCAGTGGAGTTTCCTCCTTTGTGTAGGGGCAAAATGTAAATTTCTTTTTCAGACAGCAGGGACAAGACTCTCCTTAACTGAGCGATTGATGAGTATGGAGACAGGGCAGGCAATAAAAGAAGCTGCTAACTTAAGAAAGTAAGGTGGCAGGTCATCAGTGGAGGGGAGCAGGGTTTAAGTTTATTGAAAAACAATCAGATAGTTGAGGTGAGGATGGATTTAATGAAGAAAGGAGTGGAATGAAGAGGCGGTGGTGGGATGTCAGGGATAAAGGTAGCACTGGGTTTAAGCAAGTTCTTTATGGAGTTAGTGAAGAAGGAATTCAGAAGAGTGGCGGTTTCAAGTGGGGAGGTGTTAGGAAAAGGATTGGGGGGGGGTTATGAGGGTATAGAATCTTGTTGATAGTGGACCAGAATTTTTTTGGGTTGGTATGAGGGGTTTTTTGGTGGTTGAGGTAAAAAGTTTTTTGTCAAGGTAGACTTGTTTTTTAGCAAGGTTTCTAAGTTCCCTATAGAGTTGAGATTTGAGGTAGTGTATGCTTATTTCAGGATTTCCAAACACAGTCCCTTTTCTGCATGAGGGAGAGACAGTCCTTAGTGATCCAGGGAGCATATTTAGATTTAACTCTAATTTTTCTGATGGGGGCCAAGTAGTTGAGAATGTTAAGAAATAAGGTGTTAAATTTTAGAACAGCTTCTTCAAGTGGGAGATTATAAAGGAAGGACCAACTGATTGCAGAGATATTCTGACTGAATATAATTGGGTCAAAGTTGGAAAGGTTACGGCAGTCTCTATAAGTGTTGATTTAATAGCATGGGAGGAGTAACGCTGAATGGAAGTTGGGAGGTGATCACTAAGTGAGTCAGGTAGTGTAGTGGGATTATGATGGTCGTTAGGATGAGAGGTAAGAATCCAGTCCAAAATAGAGCTGGAGTTAGATTTGGGGTTTATGCGGGTAGGAGTGGTTATAAGTTTTGAAGAAGAAAATAGGTTGATGCTAGAGTTAGGTGATAGAGCAGAGAGAAGTTCAGTCAATGTTTACATCATCTAGAATGATGATCTCATATGAGATAGCTTGGTTGACTAGCCTGACTAGCTTGGTCTGCAAAGCTATGGAAAGGATCATCATGGACCTCATAAATAAAGATATTGGGGACCTACAAACACTGGATCCTACCCAGTTCAGCTTTGTTAAGGGCAGATCCTGCCTCTTAAACCTGGTTGATTTCTTTGAAACAGTCACCAAGGCCATTGACGAGGGGAAGGTGGTCCACACAGCCTACCTGGACCTCACAAAAGCCTTCGATACAATACCCCACTCGGGCATTATAGATAAGCTCACCAGCTTAAATATAAACCCCTATGTCACTAGATGGATTGCAAACTGGCTCAAGGACAGAACCCACATGGTTAGAATTGCTGGAGCCATGTCAGACCCCAAACCAGTTACAAGTGGTGTCCCACAAGGCTCAGTCCTGGGACCTCTCTTGTTCGGTATATATTTCTCGGAGGTACAGGCCAACACGGAAGGACTGTGGCTGACCAAGTTTGCAGATGACTGCAAACTGGGTACCATAATCGACTCTCCAGCCGACACAAGCATCCTCCAAAAGGGCCTCATAGAAACAGACAACTGGTGCCAGAGCCATGGCCTCAAGCTAAATGCCAAAAAGTGTATAGTCATCCCCTTTGGCAAAAACAAAGTGCCCACAAATTACCACATAGGTGGAAATCCATTAAGTACAGAAGAAGTAATTAGGGACCTGGGGACCCAAGTTGATAGCAATCTCTCATTTGACAACCACGTGGCCAAAGTGGTTAGAAAAACATTTTATATAGCCCACCTAATCATGAAGGGATTCACATCTAGATCAGGGAGGTCATCGTGCCTCTTTACTCATCCCTCATCAGGCCCATAATTGAGTACAATGCCCTTTGGGATGTACCTTACCAGACACCTGCAGCAACTGGAAAGACCCCAAAAGTACCTCACCAAGAGGATCAAAGGGCTCAAACAGATGCCATATGCTGCCCGGTTAAAGAAACTCCAGCTCTACTCAGTGGCATACCGCCTGTTCAGAGGAGATCTGTGCCTGACGATAAAGCCATGTCCAACCCGGAATTAATGGACATGCTGCACCTCAGAAAATCCAAATCCCATCGAGCTACGCCGAGAGACTTGAACCTCAGCACTGAAATAAATAGGACATGCTGGAGGGACAGATTCATAACCCAGAGGCTCCCTTCACTCTGGAATAAAATCCCAGTCCAGGTTAGGCAGAGTCCCTCATTGACTCTCTTCAAGAGGAATCTTGATGAGTGGATGGGAGATCGTAGGTTTACCCCGGGTATCACTTCTGTGTCACTGTTAGATAGAGGCATAGTATACTAACCTCGAAAAAGGGCATAGCAAAATAAATTTAAAATGGGTGGCGAAAGCCAAACACATTCTGGCTAGGCTTATAAATGCCCTAGGGCAGATAGCCTAGTATGAACCTATGAACCTATGAACCTATAGTTTGAGAGATCCAAGCAAGGAATAGTTTGAGGGTAGGAATATTGTCACCAGGAGGTATATAAATAGAGGCGATTGCTATTTTTTTTGTTTGTTTTAGTTACAATTAACAATGAGTATTTCAGCTGGGTGAAAGCGTGGAGGGGTGATGGGAAAAGGGTGAAGGAAGAGCTGATCTGATATATAATAAGATAACATTGTTGATGGTACTGGAGGAGAAATCTACATTTCACTAGTGACCCTTGGACACTTGGACAGATGTATGGATGTTAAAGCCTTCAGCTTTCACCATCATCAAAACAAGGGTGAACAAACAACAAATGAACAGAATTCCATTGACATTCCTGCATATAGGACTTTGAATTGTGTGATCACCCAGTGGAATCTAATACCGAAGACAAAGCGTACAGCATTTATCTAATTCTGCCTCCTTCATAATCACCATATCAAATGTATGGAGTAAGTCATATATGATGTTCAGCTTATCCTTTGACAACATGGCATTATATTACATGGGCACAGAGAGTACAACAAGAGAGCAAGTTTTGATTATTGGTCAGAGACTGCTATCCGACACCTGAGATAATAACATGAGGTCAGTAGGACTTTTTCTTCATGCCACGTATCAATTGGGCAGTGTTGAGCGACCCTAATTCCAGCACAGCCCTCCCAGGTTAGGATGTACCCAACAAGAGCATCTCTCTGTTACTTCTAGCTTCATCTGTATGAACAATAGCTGTCAAAACCCTGGAAAAGTCAAATTTTCATATAAATTCAACCTCCCTCTGATGTTTCAAGCCATAAGGTCATGTTTACCTGCAAATCTAATACTGTCTGCCAATAACTGTTAAAAGAACAATAGGACAAACTCTTCACAGAATGCAAAAACCCTACAAACCACATCAAATAAAACAGATGATCTTTTTGTTATATCAAACAATAATGGGCGTCATTGTGCCATTCTTCAAAATGTAAATGGGCTGCCAAGCACAGACAGGGCCACATTACAAAATCTCACTCACATTATTTTGCTATCCTTAAGTGTCTATCTTGCCCTATAAATTGTTATCAGTCCCATATATATTCTTTCACATCTGCAAGTGAGGAAACACCCACACTAGTTCACTCACCTTTTCTTAAAGCCCTGAAAGAAAAGGCATTTGAAAATATTGCCACTATTACATGGAAGCTACTTCCTCAGAAGCTACTTCCTCAAGAATTAATGGGCATAGACTACCCAACTTCCAGACAGAAATTGCTATAATACTTGAGTCAAAAGACAAATGTATGTTGTTTTCTAGAAACGCTCGGAAAAGAAAAAGACTGGGAGATGAACCAAGATGGCCACCAGGTAAGAAGCTCTATAGGAAGGAATGTATACTGACTACAAGTTGGTCGCATACTTGAGAAGTAACCAATTACAATTTTTCCTAACTTAATTTCTTGAAGAACTAATCGGGGAGTGGAATATTTTAAAGAAATGCTTTGTTTCAGCAGCTTCTGGAAGATTATCATCTAAATGTATGTCTCTTGAATTAGCCCTTTTAAGCACTATCATACTGAAATGACTACAAAAAAGAGTTACAGCAAATCATATCATGTATACAGGAGCTTTTTCTTAAAATATATCAGTTTCAAGGTTAGATGTATTTTATACAGGACAACTGCTCTAAACAAACTATATTACTTATGAATCTAATTGAAAAATGTGCCACTCATATTCAGGGCATGGAAACATCTTTAAATGATATGGAAGAAAGAATGAAAGAAAAGTCATGCAGTGGTTTTG
Organism: Protopterus annectens; assembly: GCF_019279795.1. NCBI lineage: Eukaryota > Metazoa > Chordata > Ceratodontiformes > Protopteridae > Protopterus > Protopterus annectens. The sequence goes on from NC_056742.1 coordinate 502,649,673, forward strand.
CTGAAACACAATTCCTTATTCATGTAGAAAAACAGAGGACTTGGAAATAGAGAAAGAAAGATGTTGAGAATTTGTGGTGCCCCTGGAGAGACTGAAGGGGAAGATATGATAACTTTTTTAACCTGCAAGAAGGAATCTTTTGATATAGAGACCATCAAGCAATATTCTTTCAACCACTGCATCATCACTTAGATCCATAGCAGTGAGTCTGATGTCTTTCTAGACAAATAATTACTATTGAAAACTGCAGAGAAAATTCCCCAGTAAAACTGAGTCAGAAGATCATGCGGCTTGACAATGACTATCCTTCCAAAACCTTTGGAAAGAGAACAAAAGGCTGGCCATTAATTAAATCACTAAAATAAAATAATGAAAACTACACTTACTATACCAAGCAAGGTTAAAATCATTCCACCCAACAGACATAAGAATCTTTCACCGGAGAAAACCTCCTTTTTTTGTCTAGAACAAAACCATCCTTTCCAATGATCCAAACATACACTAGATTCATTCTACACTCAAGAGAACTTCTGGTAAAATGGATGGACAGAAATGTCAAAAAAAAACTCATTCACTAAATTCTAAAGAGAAGACCTAGTCAGACCCCATAGACAATAGTCTGATTCATTGTAAAACCTTTTATAATTTAAGTGAGTTACATGTCATATACAATAATAGGGCTGTATGTCACTGAAATAATATTACTAATTCAGCTTTAACTTTACCCTTCTCTGCTCTCCAACCTGCCTCCAAGAGGTACTATTAAATGAAGATCCCCTGACTATCACTAGAAAGATCTCCTCAATGCTCTCTCTAACACCATGAACACTGCAGCAGGGGTTCATAGGTAAGTAGTAGGCTACCTGTAATTTTGGATCATTTTAACCCTAGCTAATTTCCCTCAAATGTGAGAAGGAAACCCTGTACCATTTGTCTGTGAAGTAAACACCTTAACCATTATCCCAACCCCCACCTCCCCAAATTTGTCTGTAATTAGGTTTGCTACATTTTCCTGTCTTTTTTATATCTCCTTACGGCTCTTTTTTGCTGTCTTTTTCTCTGATGTCAAGGCCAACATCAAGGGTCTCTGTCTGACCAAATTTGCAGACAATTGCAAATTAGGAGCAGTCATAGAATCCCCCACCAATACTAATGTTCCCTGAAGAAGTCAAGTGATGAAAGCATAATAAAGTTGGCGGACGATAAGTGTTTTTATTTTGGTTCTTTCAGCAGTCGTCATGGTTTTATTCATTTGGTCCTTTATCCACTTTGGTGTTTTTAGTTTTTTGTTCTCCAAAAAAGGCTGGCACAGACAAATAGCTAGTGCCAGAATAATAAACAAAAACTAAATGCCAAGCAATTTATAATAGTATCTTTCAGGAAGTCAACCACCCCTGGTAACTAACATATTGACAATACACCCCTAAGAGTTGACCCATTAGTCATGGATTTAAGAACGCCCATAGACAGTAATTGAGTCTTTGAGCATTATGTGTCCATGTTAGTGAGGAAATCATTCTATGTTGAACAACTTATAAACAAACGGGTCTACTTCACTTGTCCTAAAACTCATTTGACTGACACCCATTTGACTGACACCCAATTGACCTAAATGTTATTTGACTGACAACTCATTTGACTGACTCCCATTTCACTGACATTTAAGACATAGACTTGTTGTGGCTTTTCCTTTACCTGTAACTTGCATGTGATAAAAATAATTACTGTAACTTGCAGTGCTGACTGTTAGAATTTTCTGATAGTCATGTAGAAAGTAATGTTGTGTTTCTAAATGTAGGTTTGTCTCTTTACATTTTTAGGTGAAGTATCTAAAGTAATTTGATGAATGTTTTGTGATTTCCCAGCAGTAGTGGCAGCGTGTAGAGTAATGTAAAGCAGTTTAAAGGTATATGCCCTTTTCCCCAATGTAGTACAATCCTGGAGTTAGTTTATATAATGGGGGGGCACAGCCCCCCACATTGGGGGACGTGGTGGGTGTAGCCCCCCAACTAGTTTGGTTGTACATTGTCCCATTTCTGTTAAGAGGGTAAGTGAGTAGTTTTTAAGTTCTGGAAAGGGTTAGTTATTGGTGTTCTAAGTGTGCTTTTCTATGGTTTAAGATTTAGTATGTTGAAATTCAGCATTGTAAGCTGTTGGTGAAATGGGAGTCAGTCAAATGAGTTGTCAGTCAAAGAAATTTAGATCAATTGGGTGTTGATCAGATGGGTGTCAGTCAAATGAGTTTTAGGTCAAGTGAAGTACATCCAAACAAACATATGGCATTTATGTCCAAGAAGGTAATTATTCCTTTGTTTTCAGCACTCATCAGACCTATCAGTGAGTACAAAGCTCCTTTGGTATGTACCTAGCTAGGCATATCCAACAATTAGAATGTCCACAGAGGTTCCTCGCTTAAAGACTACAGGACGTAAATAACATGCCCTATGCAGTACACATCAAAGCCCTATCCTTGTATTCTGTCTACTGAAGGCTGTTGAGAGGAGATCTATGCCTGGCATGCAAAGCATCTTCGGACGCCACTCTGATGGACTTCCTGCATATCTGTAAAACAAACAGCACCCGAATTACCCCTTCTAAAGACATATACCTTGCCTGTGATATAAATAGGACCTGCTGGAGTTTTTGTTTTTGTTTATGGCTCCAGGCTTCACATCCATATGAACCAGAGTGCCTCCTTAACCCAATTCAAGTATAACTGGGACAACTGGATGGGGAGCTGGAAATCCACCCTTGGTTTGGCACCTATGTTTCTGATGGACACAGGTAGCCTGTAATTGTTTCATCTCTAAGGCCCCAGCTTGTAAATGTTTTATCTCTCTGCCCCTAACTATACTACCAAGAGTACTAGAACTTGTCAGAGAATTAGGATGTATGGCTAGGCTTAAAAAGACACCAGTGGTCATTAGCCTAGTACACACCTATGACCTTATGGAAAGGATTATTTTAGACTAGATAAATAAGGATACAGGAAGCCTACAGACTGCAGGCCCAAGCAAATTTGGATTAATGAAGTGTATATTCAGCCTACTTAACTTGGTTTGTGGCTTTAAAAATTTTAGTGTAGCAATGGATGAGGGCAAATCAGTACACACACCATGAATCTAGTCCTCACAAAGGTGTTCACCACCCCATACTCAGATATCACAGATAAACTCTCAAGATAAATGTAAATCTCAATATCACTTATTGGATAGCAAACTGTCTCACAAACAGAACCCAGGAATTAAAGATAGAAAACTCCACCTTCTCCAAAAGATCTGCTCCTAATGGTGTATCCCAGGATTCAGTCCTTGAACCAATGGAGCCAATACTCTTTGGCATTTACTTCTCGGTGATCAAACCTAATGTTAAGAGTTTGTGGCCAAAGAAGTTTGCAGATGACTACAAACTGAGTATCATTATAAACACCTCAAGGACAATATGATTCTCCAGCAGTACCTGCCCCAAACAAATAGCTGGTGCCAAAACTATGGTATAAAACTAAATGCCAAGAAATGGGTTATCGTGTCCTCTCTGCAAGCATGACTCCCCTTGTAACTATCACATTGACAATACGTCCCTGAAAATGAATCCCATAGTCAGGGATTTTAGAAATATATCAACAATAAACTGTTCCTTTGATATCTATGTATCCACTTTTGTACTTAAGTCCTTTTTCTTGGCAGATCTTATATCTAAAGATATAGGTTCATAGGTTCATAGGTTCATACTAGGCTATCTGCCCTAGGGCATTTATAAGCCTAGCCAGAGTGTGTTTGGCTTTTGCCACCCATTTTAAATTAATTTTGCTATGCCCTTTTTCGAGGTTAGTATACTGTGCCTCTGTCTAACAGTGACACAGAAGTGATACCCGGGGTAAACCTACAATCTCCCATCCACTCATCAAGATTCCTCTTGAAGAGAGTCAATGAGGGACTCTGCCTAACCTAGACTGGGATTTTATTCCAGAGTGAAGGGAGCCTCTGGGTTATGAATCTGTCCCTCCAGCATGTCCTATTTATTTCAGTACTGAGGTTCAAGTCTTTCGAGTGCGTAGCACGATGGGATTTGGATTTTCTGAGGTGCAGCATGTCCATTAATTCCGGGTTGGACATGGCTTTATACATCAGGCACAGATTGCCTCTGAGCAGGCGGTATGCCACTGAGTAGAGCTGGAGTTTCTTTAACCGGGCAGCATATGGCATCTGTTTGAGCCCTTTGATCCTCTTGGTGAGGTACATTTGAGGTCTTTCCAGTTGCTGCAGGTGTCTGGTAAGGTACATCCCAAAAGGAGCATTGTACTCAATTATGGGCCTGATGAGGGATGAATAAAGAGGCACAATGACCTCCCCTGATCTAGATGTGAATCCCTTCATGATTTGGTGGGCTATATAAAATGTTTTTCTAACCACTTTGGCCACGTGGTTGTCAAATGAGAGAATGCTATCAACTTGGGTCCCCAGGTCCCTAATAACTTCTTCTGTACTTAATGGATTACCTCCTATGTGGTAATTTGTGGGCACTTTGTTTTTGCCAAAGGGGATGACTATACACTTTTTGGCGTTTAGCTTGAGGCCATGGCTCTGGCACCAGTTGTCTGTTTCTATGAGGCCCTTTTGGAGGATGCTTGTGTCGGCTGGAGAGTCGATTATGGCGCCCAGTTTGCAGTCATCTGCAAACTTGGTCAGCTACAGTCCTTTCATGTTGGCCTGTACCTCCATGAAATATATACCGAACAAGAGAGGTCCCAGGACTGAGCCTTGTGGGACGCCACTTGTAACTGGTTTGGAGTCTGACATGGCTCCAGCAATTCTAACCATGTGGGTTCTGTCCTTGAGCCAGTTTGCAACCCATCTAGTGACATAGGGGTTTATATTTAAGCTGATGAGCTTATCTATAATGCCCGAGTGGGGTATTATATCGAAGGCTGTTGCGAGGTCCAGGTAGGCTGTGTGGACCACCTTCCCCTCGTCAATGGCCTTGGTGACTGTTTCAAAGAAATTGACCAGGTTTAAGAGGCAGGATCTGCCCTTAACAAAGCTGAACTGGGTAGGATCCAGTGTCTGTAGGTCCCCAATATCTTTATTTATGAGGTCCATGATGATTCTTTCCATAGCTTTGCAGACCAAGCTAGTCAGGCTTATGGGGTGATAGTTTCCAGGATCCGTTGAGGCGCCACCTTTGTGGAGAGGGACCACTGTTGCTGTATGCCACTCTTTGGGTACATATCCTGTAGTAAGGCTGAGACTGAACAGTAGTTTTATGTTTGGGTTTAGCTCTTCTTGGAGTTCATGTAGGACGCAGCCCGGGACACCGTCTGGTCCCATTGATGCTGTATTTTTTGCTTTGGAGAGGGTGACTCTTACCTGAGCATCTGAGATGTCAGGGGGGCAGCACTCTGCTGGGATAGATATTTGCCCTTTGGGGGGGGGGGAGAAGTTTGCGCTGAACCTGTCAGCTAGGATGTTGGCAATGTTTGTGGGTTTGGTATATTTTTTGTCATTTTGGACTAATTCTGAGCATATCTGGGAATTCCCACCCAGATTCCTAACATAACTAAAGAAAGCCTTGTGATTATCCTTAGTGTCCTGTGCAATTTTTCTCTCGAAGCTGGCCTTAGACCATTTTATGAGTGCCCATAGTTTTTTGCTAATACTGATCAGAGATGCCTTCCCTTTTTGGGATTTTGCTCTATCATGTAGTAGCTTCCTCCTTCTATTGTATAGTTTGTTTATGGATGGGGTGCACCAGACAGGACGTCTGCCTTTGGAGGATTGGGTCTTTGTTTTATTTGGGATTGCATGATCCATGCATTCCTGAAGGTGTTCATAGAATGCGTTTATAAAGGATTCTGCGGTCTGGGCCATATTTTCCACAGGCCCGGGGGCTTTGAAGGATTCCACCTCGGTTTTGAGGAGTGTGAAATTTGCTTTAGAGAAGTTTTTCACTGTGGTTTTCTGGGCAGGGGGTGGGGTCGGTATGTGAATATCCAGTGAGATTAGTTTATTGTCTGATCTGACCAGTGAGGGATACACTTCTGGTCTGGAGCATAGAGTCCCCATGTTGGTGATGATCAGGTCCAGTATGTTTTCCCCTCTTGTGGGAGTGGTAACAAGTTGTTCCATAGCATTTGAGTTTATAAATTCTAGGAACCTTTGGGCTAGGGTGTTGGAGCTAGTGTAATGCTCCCAGTCTATGTTTGGGTAGTTGAAGTCGCCCAATATAATGGTGTTTGGAGAGACCTTCATATTTTCCAGTGTTCTCAGGAAGGCTGAGTGGGGTTCCTGGGTTTGGGAGGGTGGTCTGTAGCAGGCTATAAACTGGAAGGCAGTTTTACCCACTGTTAGTTGCACATGGATAGTCTCTGATGCTTCGTGCTGTGCCACCAACCTGGAGGTGTGGGTATCTTTGACGAATATTGATATTCCCCCTTCTTTTGTGGTTCGGTCCAAGTTTTTGGGCTGAAAAGCATGGTATGAGGTATAACCTGGTAGTGCTGGGGTGCTCTTGGGAGCCTTGAACCAGGTTTCTGTTACTGCACTGATATCGACGTTCTCCATGCTATGGAGAGTTTCGAGTGCGTGCATCTTGATGTTTAGACTTCTGGTGTTGAGTAGCATTACTCTTAGTTTCTTATTCCTTGTGATACTTATGGAGGTGGGTTTGTCTTTTGAGCCTTGCCTAAAAAAGGCACTATGGGGGTAGCAAGAGCCTTTGCCAATATCTGAAAGCCCAGGGGTGACAGGTGCAAGCTGTCCCTAGTGAAGCATCGTGGCTTGTCGAGCATGTCATCCCAGGCTGACAGACATTGGATCCCCTTTGAATGACACCAATACTTAAGCCAATTGTTGAAATTGATCATCTTGTCTTCATATTGTGGCATCATTCTTGGTGAGGGTAAGGTGCTACTCAAGGTCAGGGTCATACCGGCCTGGGCTATATGCTCAGAGAGCTCCTCTTTGTCTCTTTTCATGTAGTCCAGGGAGGTATGTCTCAGGTCATTCACACCAGCATGGACAATGACTGAGTCATATTTGTACTTGCCTTGGAGTGACCTGAGTGCTTGTGTTATGTGGCAGATCCTAGCGCCTGACAGGCAGCTCACCGTGACCTTCTCCTTGTTCAGCCTGGTGAGCGGGACGTCAGTGTGCCTGACGACAGAGTCACCTATTACAAGTGTATCAGTTGTGTTGTTTAGCCTTAAGGGCTGTGACTGTTCGGCACACTGGCTTTGCGAGCTATGTGTTGCACATGTTTTGTTTTGGGGTAGCGGTTGCTTGGGTGTCTGCTTTGGAGGTCTCTGCTGCTTAGGCAGATTTTTATTTAGAGCCTCCGAGTATGTTTTTGTGTGTTTATGTGTTTGGTTTGCTGTCATGGTAGGTCTATGTGAGACTGGAATTGTAGTGAGTGTGGTTTCCTTCTCCTCCTGACTGGTTACGCCAGTACTGAGTTGAGTGAGCTTAGCCTCCAGTTTGGCTATATGGTTGCATCTCTCACATGTGTTGGAATTTGTTGGGAGGAGGAGAGGGTTGTCTGTGTACATGAGGCAGTTGTAACATTGCCTCAAGATTCCCAGATTCACCAGCTGGACCGGAGAGGAGATTGACAACTGACCTTTGACATGCTAGTATAGTATATGGAATTCCTTTATAATTGAAGAAAAGGGCCAATGGGGAACAAAGTACTCAAGGGGAGTTTGTGAGGGTGTAGTGCTTTTAATTTTTTAGTGCTGACATATATAATTGCTTTAGTGAGCAAGTGCCAGGTAACTTAAATGCAATGTGTTACAGGTAACTTAAATGCAAAAACAACAAACAGTAACTTTCTTTCAAGTGAAACAAGGAAATAAGTACAGTAAGCAATGCAGATATCACTAGGGATCCACAGAAGTGCTGAAAAGCCTCATTTTAGGTGGAATTAGCGTTTCAGGGAAATAACAAGCAAACAAACAACAAGCATACAAACAAAGCTAGATTCAGCAGGCCTGGATCTAGTCTATGCTACAGCAAACAAGGTGTACCAATTTCAGTAAGAAACAGTTCAAATATGCAGGCACTATAAGCCTTTAACCAGAAATTCCCAGCTCAGAAGGGCAGTCCTGCCACCACAGTGCAGGCCACAAACCTTCTTAATGTAAAACAACTGGTCTGAAGCCCAAGTGCTTAAACTAAAAGGCTTAGAATGAGTTACACCAAGCAGTAATAAATATAATTGAGTACTTTTAAGATGACGCAAAAGCAAAATAAAGTAGGAAGAAACACAAATACAGTAAAAGCAGATAACATTTTTTTTTTTTTTGAGTGAGCAAATGAGATGGGCCCAAGATTTACAGGACAGAAACAAGTGCAAATGCAGGCCTTCAAATCAGAATGTTGAGAGAGATGGTAGACCGCCCAAATGGCTAATAACTTTAAATTCTGGGCCAGAACCACTCTTTATGTGGTAGACAGGTTACCTAATGCTTACCACTCCCACTGATAAGCTAGAAGGCTTCCCTCCAACACAGAAAGGCTTGGGGGGCTCAGAAGCTTACAAACAGTCCTGGATACAGAAAATCTGTATCTGGAACACTAATTACAGGAAAGGTAGGAAACAGGCTTACAATTTTTTTTTTTCAGCAAAGTAGCAAAAACAGTAGTAAAAACAATTCACTTGCAGTGCAAGCTGGCACACTTGAGTATGTAGCAATATTAGTCCACACAGAGTTTGAAAAAATGTAATTAAATTAAAAAGGACTAAAGGCAAGTGCAGAAAGGGTTAATTAGGTAGAATGCGGTAAAGAGATGGGACTGGGGGAGTGTCCTAGATCAAATCTACAGTGGGGCGGGCACTGCAAAAGCCACCAAATTTAAACTACAGCCAAGAACAGGGAGGGGGGTGGGGAAGACAGTTTCAACAGAGATGTGAGGAATCACAGTGCAAATTATAAAACCAAAAAATATATACTGATCTCTGTATATTTGCAGAACAGTAAGACAACAGATATCTAAGCAACAATTTAGCTGTATAATACAGAATAATACAGAAAAATATACTCAGCTCTATATATTTGCAGATAGTCTTGTAAGGCTGTCTCTCAGCACAAAGGTTCCAATTTGGATGTGTGTATGTAGTCATATGGCATCCAAGTTCAGGATGTAATCATTCCATTGCACTCGGCACTCATTAGGCCAATCCTTAAGAATAATGTCCCTTTTGGTATGTACTTGTCCAAGTAGTTGTCACAACTGGAATGACCATAATGCTTTCTCACTAAGAAATCAGGGGCCTAAATCATAAACACTATGCAGACAATTTCAAAGCCTTGTCTTTCTTCTTGGTATCATACAGGCTACTGAGAGACAATGTCTGCCTTGCTTATAGAGCCTGTAATTTGGATGAATGTGTGAGTAACCACAAATTCATCCCGGGTTTATCACCCTTGTCCCACATGGATAAGGGTGACATGTAAATGTCCCAACATATCCTTGTTTGCCTATCTCTGGGTTGTTTGCTCATAAAATATAAGGGCTAAAAACTACCATGGGAATGTAAGGTTACACTTCTTAAGGTCCTCACAGATCAAAAGCTGAGTAAGTACCTATGAACCCATGAAGTATACATGCATTATAGGCTACTCAGTCAGTAGAAAATATTTTCTTTTTCACAGGCTTATCTGCTTTTGTTTACTTAACTGTGACAGATGTTCAGTATCTCATGTACCATTTGCTGGCTGTAGTACGAACACATAATAACAGGGAATGCTACATGGGAAAATAAGAGAAAATAATGCAGGATTCTGCACATAGTTTCTTATTACTAGCTTTAGGTAGAAGCTTGAGATATTACTGACTGTCTGTTACATGAGGTATCGGTAATATAGAAGTTTCCTTGTAATTGTCAAGGTTTTTTTATATTGTTTAACTTTACAAGTACAAATGTAAATAAATATCACTCATTCCTTTCCTGTAGTTGAGTGAAAGCTGCTGTCCTGCTAACTTCTACAACTAACTTAAAAAAATGTTACTCTGAGTGGAGAGAACAGTGGTATCTACCATGTCTTTGCAGCAAAATGGAGTGGCACATGATGGTGTTTTGGGTTATAATTTTATGTTTTGCTTCTTATGTGCACAAACAGTAGATTTTAAATAAATGTTTGTCATGAGAATCTGTTGGTACAGTTTCAGTTTTCATTGTGAGGTGCCTTAAACCTCTTGTAGTAGAGGCCCATGCAAATAATTCCTTAAGGACATACAGTGGTTTTGGCTATATGGCTTCTGTATGTCCATGACTTTTTACTTTTTCTTTGAAAGTCTTTATGGATACATTCAGGCCAATGAAGCCAAACACCACTCGCTGTGGACATGCAAGTTTCGGCCTTCTTATAACTTCTTCAGTACAGCATAAGCACACTGTTTGGCTATACTTTAGAAACGCATGGTCTTTAAACCTGACTGATGTCCATAACCATTGAAGTGTCTGAAAAATATCCCAACTAACATCCAAACCAAAGAGTAAAAAGTCACATAGACAAACCAATCAGTAAAAACTACAACAAAAATATAGTCAAGTTAGAGTTTTTACTGTGTGACCTCAGCTTGTCTGGGCTTTTCTTGTAGTTTTTTCTTTAATTGGTTTGCCTGTGTGACCTTTTTACTCTTTGGTATGGTACAGAGTTCAATATACTGTCTTCAGCCTGCATTAATGCATCCTATTTTCTTATACAGAAGAAGAATACATTTAATTTACAATGATGGGCCATTATGCTTGTATTACTTAAGGAAGCCATGTTGTGTGTGTTATTTACCTGATAAGCTGCCTTGAAAGTTTTATATCCAGCAATTAATTAATAATGCTCTGAAGGAAAGAGAGTCATACTGCACTTACCTTAGCACGCATCCTTTATGAAGTACCCTGCCAAAAATACATTTTTTCACACAGGAATAATTTTAACTTTTCTGTAAGAAGAGCTTTACCTCAGTTCAGCCTTATAGAAAAATGACTTCATGCCAGCTAGTAAGTGGACAATGCCACAATAAAAATATTCAGCAGACCCCTCCAACACACAAGAAAGCTTTCCTAATTTTTAATGCTTTCATACAAAAATAAACTTTTCTTAAGTAGACTCCTGATTACATTTCATTAATGCTACACTTTGCTTTCTGGGTTAAGTTAGACTGACAACTACAACAGGACACTTAGAGCAGATCTGGTGTCATTGTAGTTTACAGTTCTGGGTTGTTGCACCACTTGGGAGTTTTAGGGCATTGTACACTATGCAATGGCACAGGTCATATGTGTAATGACCTCCTCAAGGGCATTTTTAGCAAAAGTGCTCTGGAGTCCATTTATAAGTGTATCATGGGTCAAAACAAACTGGCACCCCACCTAAGTACCATGTTCAATCATAGTCTCACCTCAGGCTTTGTGCCCACTGAATGGCAGATCATGATGGTTATCCCACTCCACAAAGGGGGGAGCCATGATGGACCCCGGGAACTACTGCCCCATTAGCCTGACGAGCCTGGTCTGCAAGGCCATGGAACGTATAATCATGGAACTCATAAACAAAGACATTGGTAATCTCCAAACTCTGGACCCCACCCAGTTCGGGTTTGTAAAAGGCAGATCGTGTCTCCTAAACCTAACAGACTTCTTTGAAGCAGTCACCAAAGCCATAGATGAGGGTAAAGTGGTTCACACAGCCTATCTAGATCACACCAAGTTTTTCAACACCGTCCCCCACTCTGGAATTATAGATAAACTCACTAAACTAAGTATAAATCTCTATGTCACAAGATGGGTTGCCAACTGGCTCATGGGCAGAACCCACACTGTGAAAGTAGCAGACTCCAAATCCGACTTCAGACTAGTGACAAGCGGAATACCACAGGGTTCAGTCCTGGGTCTACTCCTGTTTGGTATCTACTTCTCTGAAGTACAGGCTAACACAGAAGGTCTTTGGCTAACAAAGTTTGCAGATGACTGCAAACTGGGAGCCATAATCAAAACTCCTAACAATGTGGACATCCTACAAAAGGGCCTCACTGAGACAGATGCCTGGTGTCAAAGCCATGGCTTGAAGCTCAATGCCAAAAAGTGCATTGTCATCCCCTTTGGTAAAAACTTTTTACCCATGAACTACCACATAGGTGGTAGTCTACTTAACACCGAAAGTGTGATAAGAGACCTTGAGACATAGGTGGACAGTAGTCTCTCTTTTAATAATCATATTGCCACAGTGGTTAGGAAATCCCTCTACATGGCACACCTCATCACAAAAGGTTTCTCATCCAGAAAAAAAAGAGGTAATTGTTCCCCTTTACCCATCACTCATTAGACCCATTATAGAGTACAGCACCCCTTTTGGTATGTACCTTACAAGACAGCTACAATGACTGGAGAGACCACAGAAATACCTCACAAAGAGGATTACTGGCCTCAAACAGATGCCCTACGCAGACCGTCTCAAAAAACTCCAGCTTTACTCCTTCACATATTGCCTACTCAGAGGCGATCTCTGCTTAACATACAAAACTATGTCAAACCCAGAGCTGTTGGACATGCTCCACTTAAAGAAATCTCAATCCCTCCAAGCTACACTCTGTAGGGGCCTAAACCTTGTTGCCACAATAAACAGAATATGCTGGAGGGATAGATTCCTGTCCCAGAGACTTCCCATACTCTGGAACAGACTACCTATCTATGTCAAACAGAGATCCTCATTAGCACTCTTCAAGAAAAATCTTGATGACTGGATGGGAAATAAGAAATTCACCCCGGGAATCACTTCTGTGGCTCTGCTTGACAGGGGCACAGGAAAATAATTTTCTTGGGTGGCGAAAGCCAGGGTACCTTTTTGGCTAGGCTTATATAGGTCCTACGGCCAACAGCCTAGTACCTACCTCTGAGCCTATGAACCTATGAATATGACACATCTGAGAAAAGTAGGGTGGGGTAGCAACCCTTTTTGTTCATCTTATCTATATACACCCCTATCTGCTTAAAGTATGTTTTTTTAATCTGTTTCTACCTTTGCTAACTGTGTTCATTTATCTATCCATTCATCTTCAACCACTTTTCTCATTTTTGTACATAGGGTATATCTCAAAATATTTAGTTTTTCAAAAAAATCATGTCTTACCTTCTTTATGGTGTGTGTGTGTGCATGCATGTGTTTGTGTGTATATAAATATATATATATATATATATATATATATATATAAAATATATATATATATATATGGATTCACTTTATAATCTCGAAATACTGAAATATCGAATTTCAGTATCTTGAGACTATAAAGCCTAAAAAACAAAACACCAAAACCCGAAAACAGCGAAATTCAAAACAGCGAACGTACATACACCATACACCACACAACACATGCACCGCCGGCCTCCCCACATTACAACATACAAACAAAACACACACAAACACAACAATACAAATAAATAAACCTACCCTACTTATAAGAAGGGGGGCAAATCCCTTCTGCACCCCCATGTGGGGGGGCTGTGCCCCCTACTACTTATATATACTAACTCCAAGGTCATACCAAGCAGAAATAGACAGTAAACTCACCAGTATACATCCTACAGTCCCCTCGCACACACACACATCACAAGTGTACAAACACCACCACTTTCAACACTTACACACTCATACTTGTACCTACCTACCCTAACGCACACCTAAAGTTTCCGAACACAGTGACACTCAAATCCTTACCCAAAACCCACAAAAAAAAATTCACTTAACTTAATCTCCAGCCATAACTACATACCAAATGTACATAAGGCACACAGTACATCCCACGTCATGTAGCACACCACCAAAACTGCAAATTTGACATTTCCGGATTCGCAGTTATGGGGTTTCGCTATTTCGGAAGTTTGACTTTATAATCTCTAAATACTGAAATTCAATATTTCAGTATTTCAAGATTATAAAGTGAATATATATATATATATATATATATATATATATATATATATCTATGGTTACCTATCAAAACATCGAATGGTCATAACATCGAAACCCGAAACAACATCAACACCATAACATCTAAACTTCAAAACATCTAAGACTCATAACATTGAATCTCAAAACATTGAAAACTACAAAGCAACTATAAATAACGTCCCACACACTGTTTACTACGTTTCTGCAGGGGGGCTTGCCCCCCTTCACCCCCCAAGTGGGGGGCTCTTCCCCCACCCCCCTCCTATAAATTAAATATACCAGCTCCGAGATCACACTACAGTGGGGTTAGGAAAGTAACTCCCCACCCCCCACTGTAGTGTGATCTTGGCTTGCCCCCCTGCAGAAACGTAGTAAACAGTGTGTGGGATGTTATTTATAGTTGCTTTGTATTTTTCAATGTTTTGAGATTCAATGTTATGACTTTTAGATGTTTTGAAGTTTAGATGTTATGGTCTTGATGTTTTGAGTTTAGATGTTATGAGGAGTAGATGTTTTCATAAGTAACTATATATATATATATATATATATATATATATATATATATATATATATATATACACACACGCATATATTTTATATATATGTGTGTGTGCGTGCACACACACACACACACACACACACACACACACACACACACACACTGTAATAATTGTTATCTCAGAAAGGTTAAAACAAAGATACAAACACACGATGTGTAGTTCCAGTGTCTTTAGCATGTATTTCAAACTCTGCAACATAACAGGAAGTCAAATCATGTGATTGCTTCGGATATTACTGACAGAACCCACACTGTAAAAGTTGCAGACTCCAAATCTGACTTCAAACCAGTGACAAGTGGAGTACCACAGGGTTCAGTCCTGGTACCTCTCCTGTTTTGTATTTACTTCTCTGAAGTACAGGCTAACACAGAAGGCCTCTGGCTAACGAAGTTCCCAGATGACTGCAAACTAGTAGCCATAGTGGAGTCTCCAAATGATGTGGACATCCTACAGAAGGGGCTCACTGAGACAGATGACTGGTGTCAGAGGCATGGCCTCATGCTCAATGCCAAAAAGTGCTTTGTCATCCCCTTTGGTAAAAACTCTGTACCCATGAACTACCACATAAATGGCAGTCCACATAACGACACATAACCACATAACGCCAAATGTGTGATAAGAGACCTTGGGACCCAGGTGGACAGTAGTCAGGAAATCCTTCTATGTGGCACACCTCATCACAAAAGGGTTCTCATCCAGGGGAAAAAGAGGTCATTGTTCCCCTCTACTTGGCACTCATTAGACCCATTATACAGTACAACGCCCCTTTTGGAATGTACCTCACAAGACATCTGCAGCAGCTGGAAAGGCTACAGAAGTACCTCACAAAGAGGATTACTGGCCTCAAATAGATGCCCAATACTGACCGTCTCAAAAAACTCCATCTTTACTCTGTAGCATATCGCCTACTCCGAGGTTATAACATGTAAAGCTATGTTAAACCCAGAGCTGTTGGATATGGTACACCTAAAGAAATCCCAATCCCTCTGAGCTACACGCTCTAGGGACCTAAACCTTGTCACCACAATAAACAGGACATGCTGGAGGGATAGATTCCTGTCCCAGAGACTTCCCATACACTGGAATAAGCTACCCATCTATGTCAAGCAAAGTTCCTCATTAGCACTTTTCAAGAAAGATCTTGATGAGTGGATGGGAAATAGGAAATACACCCCGGGGATCATTTCTGTGGCTCTGCTCGACGTTCTTGGGTGGCGTTGACTAGGCTTACTTAGGCCCTTGGGAGAATAGCCTAGTACCTACCTATGAACCTATGAACCTATTAAGCTAAGGCACCAGTTTCTTAAATGCATACTTGTGTGATATACCAGGCTTTAGAAAAAGGTTCTGTAGTACTACATTAGATAAATCTCTATATAAGTTTTATAGTTCACAGCACTAAATATAACATCCTGAAAAAATATGCATTTCAAGGTTTCAGTGCATCATTATATTTTCTTCTTGTTCATAGGTTCATAGGATGATACTAGGCTATTGGCCTGACGGCCCTTATAAGCCTAGCCAAGTATTTCGCCCATGTTCCCTCAAAGTCAGCATTTGTTTCCCCTGTCCAGCAGGGACACAGATGGGATCCCAGGGGTGTATTTTCTGTTTCCCATCCAGTTATCCTTGTTCTTCTTAAAGAGGGCTAGACAGGTACTGTGCTTGACATGGAGAGGGAGTCTATTCTACAGATGAGTTGTCTTTGGGACACAAATCTATCCAGCCAACAAATTCTATTAATGTCACAGACCAGGTTGCAGCTTTGCATATGGGTTGCACAAGTGGAGTTTGACTTATGGATATGCAGCAACTCCATCAAGGCTGGGTCTGAGATGGCCTTGTATGCCAGACATAGGTCACCTCTGAGCAGTCTGTATTAGACTGAGTAGAGGGACAGAGCTGATTCTAATGTTCTAATAATGCCAAGACACTCTCACTCTGCAGTTTTTTTTTCTCATTGTACTTGCAGGCAACATTTCAGACACAAAGCTGAAGTGCTTTAAGTACAGTATTAAGCAGCATTTATATTCAACCCTTTTCAATTTTTTCCACTTTCTTCAGTTCTCTGAGTAGCTTTCAGGCTTCTACAATCTGCAAAATGATGAATACTTTTGGAGGTGTCTATGGTTTGTAGATTTATTAGTGATGCCCTCAGAAAATTATTATGAGTGTTACATTCATGTGGTCTATAAGTCTGAAATGCATTTTTGGCTGTTCCTTTTGGAATTGCCTTTGTATTCACCTTCTATATGTTGCACTTAGCATCTCAACTCACCTGTTGGGTGGAGGCTTTAAGGATACACAGCCTGTACTAATTTCAGTATCTTTGTGACATATGCATTTTGATGATTGTTCTTTTTAGTTTCTTCTCAGTAACTTTTCTTCCTCAGAATGAACAATAAATGATTTCAGCTAATTACTCTTCTTAATAATCATAACATCCATGGTGGTGCAGCGGTAGCGTTGTTGCCTCACAGCAAGAGGTTCTCCCATTTGATTCTTGGCTGGAGTGCGGGGAGTGCCTTCTGTGTGGTCTGCATGTCCTCCACACGGTTTGTTGGGCGTTCGAAAGACATGCGTAAATGGGCATGCCTTCGCTGAAGGTTGAACGTCAAGCTGGCACCTTGGCGTTCGTGAAAATCTACTGCCAATCATTAGCGGACTGGAGTTCCGCTGTGGCAACCCCTAACCGGGAAAAGCCGAAAGACAACAACACTTCTTAATAATCATGATTTCTGGTTGTTTTCCTGTGGAACTTTGTTGCAGTTACATTATCTTTCTCTCATTGCAGCCAAGTGACACCTCCAGGAGTTTCTGAAGTTACATCCTACTGACACCTGTAGGTGTCAAATATTGCTTGTTTATGTTTGCAATAATAATTTCAAAACCATGTTACACACAAAGAATTAAAAGATTTCATATTAAAGCTTACACAATGGCAAATACAACTGTATTTATTTTTATTATAGGTAAAGGGGTATTAATTGTTGCTGATACAATATTAATTTATATTGTCATAAATTTCATTTTTTTTTAAATGTCTTGATAACCAGGCTTCACAGACAGAAATGCTTAGCATCATATGAAAACTCTTAGCTGAATTAATAAAATGTGTCTGACAATATGTGTGCAACTTGAGTTCTTGCTGAGACATTACTTGTTTACACAATAATGCAAATTTAATAGTCACTGTGTTTACTCTAACTTATAAAATCCAGTATAAGACCTAGAACCTAAAAAATGCTATCACTATAAAAATAGTTTGTGATGAAGAGTTTGACGTTTACATTTCTTTGGTAACCTTAATGGTTCTAGAGATATGAGCATTTATTTGAAATGTGGGGACGTAATTTGATTCTTTCAAAAAGATTAGGGTCCTCCCACTGGAAGTTGCAAGGTGAAATCCAAGAGCTTCGTTGGAGGGAAGGAGTTAAGGGGACTCCTCTGTCATAATAAACCTTCTGTATAGAAGGGTTTGTTTCATTCTGCCTGCACTGGAATCATACTTACTGTCAGTAGTAAGGCAGCAGAGAACAGCATCTAAACCTGATCGGGTGATCAAGCACACTGCAATGACATATTTTCCAGCAAGCCTAATACACAGTTATGGTATAAACACTGTTAACACTCATTTCTAGATGTTTCACACTTTGATCTATCATCTCAGTTTGACCAATAGACTATATTCACATGTTGAAATTTCTGCTTCTTTTAAACTATCTTGAATTCCATAGTTGGATATTGTAGACCATTGTCAGAAAAACATCTAAGACTGGTATTACATATCATGAAAATACATCTTTAAGTGGAAAACTTGAGTCTAGTGAGTTTATCCAATAAAATGCAAAGTGGTGAGTAAGTGTAAACAACACTGGCCCTCATTGTGTTGTATCATTTTGTGAATTATTTAAACCTCGAGAAGCAGTCAGTACATACAGTCTCTGAACTGAAACAAATATATGTCTTCCTTATAGTAAATAAGAAATCAGAAATCATCTCTTTGATAATTATTAATGAAATGCACTGCACACACCACTGTGTCTCTTACTTCTTGCTGAGACTGCACTGCATGCCTTAATAATATAACGCATCGCATCACTGCATGCCTTAATAATATAACGCATCGCATCACTGCATGCCTTAATAATATAACACATCGCATCACTGCATGCCTTAATAATATAATGCATCGCATCACTGCATGCCTTAATAATATAATGCACCTCATGCCAGTTTCTTTGCTCTTCACAGTCCCTATGTAGAACTCATGTAGTCTTGCTATCTTTTCTTTTCTTTTCTTAGCTGAATTGGCACTATTACTTTATTAGCGTCTTCAAATAAAAAAATGTATTTCTTTCTAAACAGATAGATTTCTTTCAGGTCAGTCTCTCACAGTACATTATAAAGCATTTTTAACCTCAGATCACTCTGTGAACCTTTCTGAAAGAATTTCCTTTTTGGTCATGAACAACTATATAGTTAACCAGTTCACTTCCATTTCTTCCCCAAGCAAATACTTTTGTTGATGCAGTGTATATGAATGCCTAAGCATGCCTTGCCTGGTTTGTTCATCACATTTAAGTCATACCTCTGAAGTCCCAGTCACATTCCATGCAATAGTGGTGATGGTCTGTACAGATTTTTTTAAATATAATCTGCGATAGTTTAGGGTCTAGTTCAACCAAGGCAGGTTTCCATAAAAATATATGCCTGGGACAAGTCACATTCATATACTATGCCTATTGCATCTTTTTTATGCTGGTCATTTTGTATCTGGCATTTATTAAGATTTCTTGGTACATAAACAGTTGGTTTATTACATTCCAAGATATCTGAACCTATACCATTGTGGTTGGCACCTACTTATCTGCAATGCGATCAACTCATTCACATAAACATTCTTTACAGTAGGTGCTTTAGTTACTAAATGTTTACGTATTTCAGAAATTTGTGTTGCTCTCTACTCCACTAACATTCAACATCAAGTTCCATCAATTTCTTCAATGGCAAGTATAGTTCTTATGAGTTCAGAATGAACTTAGAATGATGCTACTTTTCTTAGAAAGCTCAGGAGAGTATAGTTATCCTCAGGCTGATACATCTCTCTTATGACTCTTATGACTCTATTTTCACAGTATCTAGTTTGGTGCTTCTGAGAGTTAAACACGAGTCTATATCTCAGCTCTGTTAACTGTGATTGTACACTAACTCTTGACTGAAGTGCTTTCACCTCAGTGTTTTCAGCTACTCAGCTGTTTTCATATCCCAGTGTGACTTGTTTCTATGCTGTATGCCAGTATATCAATTATATTAACAGTACCATCAAAGTCTTCAAATATCTGTGCAATATCTCTCTAAAATACTTCAAGTCCTGACAAAATGCCATATGAAAGGCGTTGCTAAGAGGTCATGAAAGAGAATAAAACAAGCATAGTATTATTTGAAATAAAAAAGGTCTTATAACTAAATGAAATATACTTTTAAGTATAATGCATTAAAAGTAAGAAACTTTGGTCAGAAGTCTGAGAAGTTTGAAAGAATCTAGACTGTTATAAGCCTGATATTAATTAATAGTTTACAGTATTCTTGATTTAACTGGCAAGTTTTTATCAACTACCATATCATTACAATTCTATGTATGTTCAGTTACTATTCTATGCATGTACGTATATTATTTTTTTGATTAACTGTCATATTATTACTAGTCTATGTATATATTTACATTTATTATGTAAATCTTATATGACTGCCTTCTACTCTTTCTGTAAAATGGAGCATTTCTCCCTGGGACTCTGCTGAAAATGGGATTTATGCCCAGTCAGACTTTACCTGTAATCGTCATCATCATCAACCCCGTTTTCCCCATTTTCTGCATGGGGTTGGGCTGTCATGTTAACTGCCACCATCTCTCTCGATTCAGTGCCACACTCATGCCTTCTTCAGCACTCATGCCTGACTGTCACAGATCTTCTTTCACACAATCCACCCACCTCTTTGCTGAATGTCTTCAATTCCTCTCACCTTCTTCCTGTCTGTCCCAAATCTTCTTCACCAGACTGTCTTCTGCATTTCTGCAATTGGAGATACTTTGGCTTCTGCTCTCATGTCCTCATTTCTTTGTTTGGCCCACAGTGTGCATCCTGCCGCCCTTCTCAGGCACTTTATTTCCATCACCCTTCCCCTTAACTGCTAAGGCCCCATCATCTTTTTACCTTAACTGCAGAGTAACTTAAACTTCTGATCTTCCTTCCTTCACCACTAGCTGCTCTGCAATCAGTCTCCTCTCTCAGCTACTCCTCAAGATTCCAAGTCCTCTTATTGCTTAACAATGTTAGGACTGTCTTGCTGACTTCTTTATGCCATAAATTGTCTTAAATCCATGACATTCATAATTAGTGTAAAATGTTCCTATGATTTAATTGTATGTCTCTTCTTTGTATTATGTATTTGCTTGTAGCTTTGTATAATGACTTAACACACTTTCCTTTAATTTTGTATTATTCACTGTAATGCTAACTTTTGTAATGGAGCTTTTCTCCTCGGGTCTCTGCTGAAAAAGGGGATCCTGTCCAATCAGACTAACCCAGTTAAAAAATGTCAAATAAATAAATAAATCACCTCTAGCTTCCTCATCTGCAATGCCTTTATTGCCCAGGTTTCTGTACCATATAGTAGTACTGGTCGCACTACTGTGTTGCATATTTTACTTTTCAGCTTCTTTGGTATTTGTCTGTCATATACTACATCTGAGACTCTATGCCAGTTGTCTGCAGGCCCTCTGGTTCTAGCTTTGACCTCTTCATTCAGACTTCCCTTCTCCTCAACCTCCCCTCCCAGATACTTGAAGCTGTTAACCTGCTCCATTACTTTCCTTTCTGTCTCAGTTCTCAGCTTCTTCCGATTTCCCCAATTTGCTGCCATTACCACTGTCTTATCTATACTTAGTTTCATCCCATGTGCCTTCAGTTTTGCATTCTATTACTCTATCCTTTGCTGATGTTTTTGTTCAGAGTCTGCCTGTAATGCCATATCATCTGCATACAGCAACTTTGTTGATCTGTCTCCTCCAACCTGTTTGCTAAAGTAGTCCATCACCAGTATGAACAGCAATGGGCTCCGAGCTGAACGATGGTGCACACCCACTCCCACTTTACCAGTAAACAAAGGTAATAAAAACAATCTGAAAAAGAATATTCTAGAGAACAAAGGTACCGCTGGGGAAATTAATGTAATAATAATAATAAGAGATTAATGTCCTTTATTACCTGGTTTATATGTTTTTTATAATCAAAGTTAGCCATAAATTTTACAAAATAAATTATTGAACATTTATAGTCAAACCAGACAGATCATACAATGAAGTCAAACTTAAAAGACAACCCGATCAATAAACATTTGACAAGAGTAAAAGGAAAGGACAAGACTAATAAATGACAATATATGTAGCTGATGTTTAAAAAGTTCTAAACACTGCTAAAATGTAATATACTGCAGTGATACAAGCACAGAGTTCACATGAGTAGGTTAGTTATAATTTGCTAGCAGTTTTCTTAGTGTATCTGTAAATCTGGGGCCACTACTATATATCTTATTTCTGCATCTGTGATATGATTAATTTGGAAAGCCTCAGATGCTCCCTCCTGTTTCATGCCATGTTTTACTAAATGTGCATAAAGACCTGCTCATGACAAACCTGCACACCCTGGATGTGCTTGTAAAATGTAATATACTGCAGTGATACAAACGTAGAGTTCACATGAGTAGGTTAGTTATAATTTGCTAGAAGTTTTCTTAGTGTATCTGCAAATCTGGGGCCACTACTATATATCTTATTTCTGCATCTGTGATATGATTCAGTTGGAAAGCCTCAGATGCTCCCTCCTGTTTCATGCCATGTTTTACTAAATGTGCATAAAGACTTGCACATGACAAACATGCACACCCTGGAAGTGCTTCTATCACACCCTGGAAGCAATTCTATCTCATCCTGGAAGTGCTTCTATCACACACTGGAAACACTTCTATTACTGGAGGATGTAGATCTATGTGCAGTCACAGAAACCTGGTTCAAGGCATCAGAGAGTAGCTCGGCCTTGGAAGGCTACAATGACTTCCACATCTTCAGACCACAAAATGAACATGTGAGAACCAAAAGGGGTGGTGCTTCTATCTATGTTAGAGATAAATTCACCTCCTGACTAGTTAGACTGGACAACTCCATGGAGTTATTCCATGTTCAAATTACTGTCAGTAAGACCCCCATTCAAGTCATAGCTAGTTACAGATCCCCCTCCATGGATCATGATGCTCATGAAGCCTACTTCACCAAACTGGAGTCAATCCAAATATTGGCAAAGGCTCTGGCCATGGGAGATGTCAATTATCCTGCCATCAACTGGAAAACCTATTTTAGCCCTAACTCACTAGTGCAAAAGTTCCTTGACTTTGTTAACCCACAGGCCCTGGAACAAATTGCTCAAACCCCAACAAGAGAAACAAACATACTAGTTCTGGTCGTCAATAAAGTGACAAACAGATGCACCACCACAACTGTCGGACCTTCATTAGGTAAATCTGACCACAGATCAGTCACTTTTGGACTGGCACTAACACCAGAACTCACAAAGGGTGAAGCCAGACTAAAAAAATGTTACCAGAGCAAACTATATCCTCCTAGGGGAGGGTATAAATGCATTCCAAGCCCCTCCCACAGCTGGAAGTGGTAACTACACCAAAGCTTACACTAAAGCCCATACAATCACTTGTATAAGTGTATAGGCTCAGCTGTTCCAGACAGAATAAAAGCCAGAGCCCCAAGAAAAAAAAGTCACCCTGGTGGACATCCAGCATCAACAAACTTTACAACAAAAGAAAAATGTTGCTGTCTAAGAAAACTAAGGTGAGACCCCAACAATGGAAAAGCACCATCCTCTGCCTCAACAGGCAAATAAGACAACATGTCAAATCCTCTAAGGGTAACTTTGAGAAAAACTTAGCAATCACAGTCAAGGATAATCATAATGCCTTTTACAGCTAAAGGTAGGACCCAAGTATGTGCCGAACTAGTGACTAACGGTATCACACACACTGACCGCAGAGATAGCACACCATTTAATGGACAAATTTGGTGAAAATTTCACTCCCTTATCCCCTCCAAACCTATCAGAAACCTTGTCCCCAACTTCCCCCCTACTCTACGTATCCAAAGAGCAGGTCACTAAAGCCTTGTCTAAGGGAAAAAACACAAGCTCTATGGGACCAGATGGCATCCCAGGCTGTGTTCTAAACAAACTAAAACATGAACTAGCATCACCATTAATGACCCTATCCAATCACAGCCTAACCATTGGCTTTGTTCCTGTGGAGTGGAAAACAGCAACAGTTATTCCCCTCCGCAGCAGACCCAGGGAATTATATACCCATAAGTCTGACCAGCCTCATCTGTAAAGCCATGGAATGTATTATCATTGGACCTCATAAATAAAGGTATAGGTAACCTCCAAACTCTGAATCTGACCAAATTTGTCTTTGTAAAGGGCAGATCCTGACTGTTAAACCTGGTAGATTTCTTCAAAAATGCGTCCAGGGCCATTGATGAGGCAAGTCTGTGCACACAGTATACCTCAACTTGGCAAAGGCCTTTGACACAATCCCACACTCAGGCATTACCAATAAACCTAGCAAATTGAATGTAACCCCCTTTTTTTTTTTTTTTTTCAAACACCTTTATTGAATTATAACTTGTGACATAGGCAAATTTGCATTCATACAAAAGTAATCAAATTATATTAACATAAACATTATACTTCACATATATTGCTATATATCATATAAACTAAGCAATATTACATAAATTATTCAATTCCTACCTCTTTTTTAAACAAGAAACATCTTCATTAAACCACCAGTTACTATATAGGCAATCATACATTCATCATCATCTTTTGGCTGTTCCCGTTAGGGATCGCCACAGCGGATCATCTGTTTCCATTTCTTCCTGTCCTCTGCATCTTGCTCTGTCACACCAAACACCTGCATGTCCTCTCTCACCACATCCATAAACCTTATCTTAGGGCTTCCTCTTTTCCTGTTACCTGGTAGCTTCATCCTTAGCATCGTTTTCCCAATATACTCAGCATCCCTCCTCAGCACATGTCCAAACCAATGTAATCTTGCCTCTCTGGCTTTGTCTCCAAACCTTCCAACCTGGGCTGACCCGCTAATATATTTATTCCTAATCCTGTCCACCCTCATCACACCCAGTGCAACTCTTAACATCTTTAACTCTGCCACATCCAGCTCTAACTCCTGCCTTTTTGTCAATGCCACTGTCTCCAACCCATATAACATAGCTGGTCTCACTACCCTCTTATAGACCTTCCCTTTCACTATTACTGGTACTTGTCTGTCACAAATCACTCCTGACACTCTTCTCCACCCACTCCATCCTGCCTGTACTCTCCTCTTCACCTCTCGTCCACACTCACCATTACTCTGAACTACTGATCCCAAGTATTTAAACTCATCCACCTTCGCCAACTCTACTCCTTGCATCCTCACCAATCCTCTATCCTCCCTCTCATTCACACACATATATTCTGTCCTAGTCATGCTGACCTTCATTCCTCTTCTCTCTAGAGCATATCTCCATCTCTCCAGGGTCTCCTCCACCTGTTCTCTACTCTCACTACAGATCAAAATATCATCTGAAACATCATTGTCCACGGGGCCTCCTGTCTGATCTCATCTGTCAACCTGTCCATCACCACTGCAAATAAGAAAGGGCTCAGAGCTGATCCTTGATGTAATCCCACCTCCACCTTAAATGCATCCATCACTCCCACTGCAGACCTCACCACTGTCACACTACCCTCGTACATATCCTGTACCACTCTTACATACTTCTCTGACACTCCCGACTTCCTCATACAATACCACAACTCCTCTCTAGGCACCCTGTCATATGCTTTCTCTAAGTCTACAAAAACACAATGCAACTCCTTCTGACCTTCTCTGTACTTCTCCATCAACACTCTCAGAGCAAACATCGCATCTGTAGTGCTCTTTCCCGGCATGAAACCATACTACTGATCACTAATCATCACGTCCCTTCTTAACCTAGCTTCCACTACTCTTTCCCATAACTTCATGCTGTGATTGATCAGTTTAATCCCTCTGTAGTTACTACAGCTCTGTACATCACCTTCGTTTTAAAAATTGGTACCAAAACACTTTTTCTCCATTCCTCAGGCATCCCTTCACTTTCCAAAATTTCATTAAACAATCTTGTTAAAAACTCCACTGCCATTTCACCTAAACACCTCCATGCTTCCACAGGTATGTCATCTGGACCAACAGCCTTTCCATTCTTCATCCTCTTCATAGCTGTCCTTACTTCCTCCTTGCTAATCCATTGCACTTCATGATTCACTATCCCCACATCATCCAACCTTCTCTCCCTCTCATTCTCTTCATTCATTAACCCTTCAAAGTACTCTTTCCATCTGCTCAACACACTATCCTCGCTTGTGAGTATGTTTCCCTCATTATCCTTTATCACCTTTACCTGCTGCACATCTTTCCTAACTCGGTCCCTCTGTCTAGCCAATCAGTACAGGTCCTTTTCTCCCTCCTTAGTGTCCAACCTTTCATATAACTCTTCATATGCCCTATCCTTAGCCTTCGCCACCTCTCTCTTTGCCATGCACCTCATCTCCTTATACTCCTGTCTACTTTCTTCATCTCCCTGAAAATCCCACTTCTTCGCCAACCTCTTTCTTTGTTTACTCCTGTACTTCCTCATTCCACCACCATGTCTCATTGTCCTCCTTCCCCACTCCAGATGTCACACCAAGCACCTTTCTAGCCATCTCCCTTACTAGCTCTGCTGTAGTTAGCCAGCTATTTGGTATCTCTTAACTGCCACCCAGTGCCTGTCTTAAATCTTCCCTGAACTCCTCCTACAATTACCCTTTTTCAATTTCCACCATTTGATCCTTGGTGCTGCCCTCACACTCCTCCTCCTCTTCTTGATCACCAACGTCATCTTACAAACCACCATCCTATGCTGCCTAACTACACTTTCCCTGGTCACCACTTTACAGTCTCCAATCTCCTTCAAACTGGCCCTCCTACATAAGATATAATCCAGCTGTGTGCATCTTCTTCCACTCTTGTATGTCACCCTATACTCCTCCCTCTTGTTAAAATACGTATTCACCACAGCCATGTCCATCCTTTTCACAAAATCCACTACCATCTGACCTTCTGCATTTCTTTGTTTAACACCATACCTAGCCATCACTTCCTCATCCCCCCTGTTCCCTTCACCAACATGCCCATTGAAATATGCTCCAATCACCATTCTCTCACCCTTGGGTACAGTCATCACCACTTCATCCAATTTACTCCAAAATTTTTCTTTCTCGTCCATCGCACACCCAACTTGTGGAGCATATGCACTAACAACATTCATCATGACACCATCAATTTCCAGCTTCATAAACATTAATAAATGAAAATAAACGACACCAACACAATCCTAGTTTTAAACATTTTACATCACAAACCATACTGACACACTCCCAGTTGCAAACATTATACATCACTTATAATCTACCCAATCTTTCTCACTCAAACATTACATAGCTCATTTAAGTCCAAGAAAATGTAGAAGATTTAGGATTTTTGCCTGGAAAATGTTTACATAGATATTTCTATACCCCAAGTAAACTCCAGAGAATTTTTCCTCAGATAGACAGTAAATGTTAGAGGTGTGAAGGGGAAGAAAGAGGTAACTGGGTACATATTTTCTGAGAGTGTGCTGAGCTGGTGGACTTTAAGGATTCTCTGTGGGATGCACTGTCGGAGATGCTGGGTGGGCAGATTGGTGTGACAAGGGAGATAATTTTTTTGAGCTATGATACAGAATCGGAATTGCCTAGACATGGTAAGGCTTCGCTGTGTCTAATAACTGTGGCTGCTAAAAAAAGCAATAACTAGAAAATGGAAATCAAAATCTATACCAACTATACTGGAAGTAGTGAAAATACTAACAGAGATAAAACAACTGGAATAGAGATCTTTACAAAATGGTAGGAGCAAACTACATAGGAAAATTGGGAATTGTGGGAACAATACATACAAGGAATGTAACTCCCTTTGTTGTAAGATGGGTTGCCAAATGGCTCAAAAACCAGTCACACATTATCAAAACGGTTACTCCACATCATCCAGCAGACCTGTAACCAGAGTGGTGCCAGAAGGGTCATTGCTGGCCTCCTACTGTTTGTTATATACGTCTGAGAAGTTCAGGCCAAAACTAAGGGGCTGTGGCTAACCAGGTTTGTGGAAGACTGTAAACTGGGTGCAATTATTGAATCCCCAAATGATGACAGTATATGTCAGGAGGGTCCTAACACAGACCAGTGACTGGTGTCTTAGTCACAGTCTCAAACTGAATGCAAAGAAATGCATCATCATTTCCTTCAGTAAAAACAATGTCCCTTCACACTATCAGATTAACAGCAATACCCTAAGTACCTGAGAAGTGGTAAGGGATCTGGGATCACAAGTAGACTTCAACCTTAACTTTGAGCACCGTGTGTGTAAAATAGTAAGGAAGGCTTTCTACGTAGCACACTTGATTAGCAAAGGCATCACCTGTTGAGCAAAGGAGGTTATAACCCCTCTATCCTCATCACTAATCAGGCCAATAATGGAGTATAACACCCATTTTGGAATGTACAGTACAAAGCACCTGCAGCAATTGGAGAGACCTCAGATGTTTCTAACTAAGAAGATCAAGGGACTCCAGCACATGCCTTACACCAACCGAATAAAGTCCCTGTCACTATACTCAATATAGTATAGACTTGTTTGGGGAGAATTATGCCTGGCTTAGAGAGCTATCTCTGACCCAAACCTAATGAATTTGTCACACATCCTTAAATCAAATAGGACTAGAGCTACCTGTACCAGGGACCTAAATATGGCCTGTAACTTAAATAGGATGTGCTGGAAGGACAGATTTGTCTCCCAGTGACTGTTGCATCTTTGGAATAGGCTGCCAATTAATGTGAAGCAGAGCACCTATATGACACTGTTCAGAAGGAACCTGGACGAGTGGATGAGGCATGTTCTGGTGACATACACTCACAACCACTTCTTAACCTCATACGCACTTATACATTCTAAGCTAATAAATTATACAAGCCCATCAAGAAGCACATCTCTGATGACCAGAGTTATCTATAGGCATGACCTCATGACCTTTGTGACTCTTTCACTGCAGTCAGTGGTTTTGCTCTGGTTTTGAATCCTCTACATTGGAAACTGAGGTATACATATTACATGTATCAGGTAGGGCTAAAGGGTTGTACCTGTTCCTCAGTGGGAGTCTGTGGGAAAATAATTGCCAAGATATTTTTTTTCTTAGAAGTTTCATAGGGTCCTACGGCCCTTTAACTCATTCACTCCAATGGAGCTCAGGGAGTTTGCACTGTAACTTCCAATGGGCGGAGCCTAAGCCTTTTGACAGAATCAAATTATGTCCGAGCATTTCAAACAAATGTTCATATTTCTGGAACCATCAGAGTTATGAAATAAGTATAATGGGCAAAATCATCAACACAGACTATTTTTGTAGTGGTAGTATTCTTTAGGTTCTAGGTCTTAAACTGAATTTTATCAGTGACAGTAACTATTACATTTGTAATATTTGGTAAACAACTTACAATATCTCAGCAACCACTCAAAGCTGAGAGCTTTCATATGAGTCTAAGGAGTTCTGTCTGTCTTACTTGGTTGTTGAGATATTTAGAAAAATGTGAAATTATATGTATATAAATTAATATAATAAAAACAACAGTTAATATCTATTTACTTGCACTAGACAGAGATCAAATATTAATAGTTGAGTCTGCCATTGTGTAAGCTTTAAGATGACACCTTTTAAAACCTTGTAGATAGTATGGTTTTGGAATTAATGATCCAAATATGAACAAGCAATATTTGACACCTAGAGGTGTCAGTAGGAGTTAACTGCAGATGAACCTGAAGTAGTCACTTGGATGTAATGAGTTAACAAAGCTATCCCCAGTGCTTAGTCTCTTTAGGTGGGACATTGTGTGATTACTGAGTTGCTGCAAACTTCCCAAAGGCTCTATAATCTTGTATGATTATTCTGTCTGTGACATTCTTAAAATCAGATGTTATGCTAGACAGCTAAACAGCTGGGACAGCTTTGATCAGAGTATTAGTTTATAAGAAGACCATAACAGCTTCTGGTGCAACAAATGATTGGTAATTACCTTGCCACTCAATGGTGAGATTGGCTGGGTACAGGAGCCATGTAAAAATGCTAGTTTTATAACAGAAAGCAAACTACATAAATTTCATCTTCCTTTTCATTGCTGCAGGTACAAAATCTTGGAAGCGCGTGACCCTCCTTAGAAGTTTCCACTGTACTGTCTCTCAAAGAAAAAATAAGGAGTTTGATGTTTACTTGGTGTGGCCATGATCCAGGTTGGCTTCATGATCTTAGGTCTCTGTAGGCTTTTTCCACTTTAATTGGTTGGCTAGTGCTTTCATTTGGTATTCTAGGAAGAGAATTCTTAAGAAATTGTACCACATATACCTGTTTGGTCTTTTATTTAAACCCAATTGCCTCAGATTATTTCTCTTTTGCTAGTTTTAAGGTCTTCCATCTTGCTTTGCAGATTGCATACTTCCAATTGATGCTCCCTCCTCATAATGCCACACATCTTCACTTGGACCCCTTTTACCTTTAGTGTTGTTTCAAAAAGGGTAACTTTGAATTTGCTTTCATTTGTGCCTTCTTGGTGAGTAGCACTAAGTGCTTTGTTTTCTGCTGCATACTTTAACATCATGGACAGCAGCTCTGTAACACTATCCACAGGTCTTGGTGCAGTGTATAGTCAAAACATCCTCTCACAGTATGGCAGTTATCCATTTGCAAGACTTCTCCATTTAGGCTATGCTTACTCTCAAATTTCCAAGGCAGTATTCGGTTGGAGTTCTGTGTCCTTCGTCAAGTAATTCAGAAGGCACAATAACTTTAAGAGGATTGAAGCTGAGATTATTAGAAAACATCTGTACATTGAAGGATGCACTGTGAATTTGTTCATGTCTAGCGCCACTCCCCCAGATAAAAAAAAATATGCAAAGAAGGTAAAGGTAGGATATGGCTTAGAATATTTGTAGGTGATTGTTTTATTAGCTGAGAATATTAATGATGCACAACATGGAGGCCAATCTGTTTTTTAATAATTTTGGGAAATATCTGGATGTAATATGCAATGAAAAAAGTGAGAGAGAGAGAGAGAATAGGAGAAGGCAGAGGAATACTTAACTGTCGAAGAATAGAACATGTATTTAATCCAATGTATCTCATGATGATTGTTAGAAATGATTAAGTGATGTCATTAGTAAAATATTCAAACGAGAAAAAAATTATAACGTTTTTACATGCTGTCAGGTAGAAATATTAGATGGCCAGTCCAAACCAGTGTTATGATGTTTATGGTTACAATAGACCCCCTTTTCCCTAATTGTGTAAATTCATGCGCCAGTATCTTAATCCATCTAGTATATCTATTTTTTAGGATTTAGAATTCCATTTAATGTTTAACAAATGAAATCACAGCAAGCTACAACAGTCCATTGTCTTCATTATTTATAAAAAACATGCATAGATTTTGTAATGGATTGCTTATACTGTAAGAGGTGATGATTTTTTCCTCTATTTATGTTTCCAAATCAGAGGCATTCATCCTTAAACAGCAGATTGTCATGCATTCTTAGGTTTCAGATGATCTTCAGCAGGCTTTGCTGATCCTCTGCTAGGTATCAGATGATTGTCTTACAGCATTACTATATTAAACCTCCAGTCAAATTCATATACGTATTGATAATTGTTTTTCTATAAAACCATAATATGTTTATGATCTGATGATATAGCAGCAGAGAGAGAGGGCGTTATCTACATTAATTAGAACAGGAAGCTGGCAAAGGTTAACAAGCAATTTATACAATAAGCACATTTAAAAATGGGGAAAAGGAAATCCCATCTGAAAGCTGTTATCTTCTTACAGAAGTCAGAAAACCATAAATGTCCCATAGATGATGCCAATGTATGGCAGGTAAGAAGGCTAGAATAGAAATAAGGTAAGGATTTGTGCATGGTGTGATGATGTGAAGTAGTGCCAGCTATGTCAGGAGAAACAGGGCAGTGGATGTGTAACATATGCCAGCACAGCAAGCTGGAATTTTGTAAAGAATTATATGTCACTTGTATATCAAACTGACTTGTACAGATGCTGGTGCTGAAAATGTAATTGTGAGGTTTGCTTGTGTTGAAAATACATCAACTGTGTGTCCTGCTGGACAGAAAAGAAATATACAATCATGTAGAACTGATTAAATATATGCATTGTAACTACTGAAATGAATATATTGCAACAGAGGGTACTGGAAGAGAAGAGGTTAATCACAGTCCAGCTGCAGCTACTTTGAAAAATGTTCTGCAATTAAATTACTGGGCCTAGGTCATAAAGATGTTATCTCACAGTTTTGAATGAAGCCAGAGACACAATGTCTGGCAGAAGTATGGTTTGTTAACCTCTGTCGGAGGAGCAGAAGTGTTGAAATTGTTCTACAGCTTCCAGATGCTGCAATAAACATTGACAAAGCACGAGATATGTATTATTGACACATATGTGCTAAATCCTGGCAGCTTCTAGCCAAGGGGGTAGCATAGGAACCAGATGTCAGATAACCAGATGTATGTGATGTCATTCTGTAATCCATCACTAAAATGATGTTTTAATACTAGCTGAGACAGAAGTCTCAGATCAGTCGGTTTTTGGAACCTTTAATATTAGTTGAGACTGAAGTCTCAGATCAGTCTGTTTTTGGAAACTGGCAAGGAAGGATCCCTCACCTACTTTATCTTGCCTTGCTCTAATAAGTGACCAGGGAATAGTAATTCTTTAGATAAGTCAGGAAAATATAGTGAGATTAGTTAAGTACTGTTTTTTTATATCTGTGTGAATCTGTTCATCTGTGTTATTTTAATATATTCTGAGATTGAAACTCTGGTGTTTATTGTAAATAGATATTTAGCATTTCCATGTTCTTCTATCATTTATTATTAAATATATTTAACCTTTACATTGTGGCTGATTCTTTAGAGGGTATTTTAACTTTTGAGAGTACTTATACCTTTTTGGTGACACTCTACGGCCACTCTTGAAAGCCTTACTGCATTGGTCAAAACACTATTAATATTAATTTCACTCAGTATAATTGGGTACCCTTCTAAGAGCCTTTGAGTAGCTGGCTTTGGTGTGTCTGGTGGTGGTGTAACTACCTTATAGTCTAGGCAGAAGGGGACATAGCTAATAAATATCTGCCAGCCCTTCTCAGGTGTGTGTGTGTGTGTGTGTGTGTGTGTGTGTGTGTGTGTGTGTGTGTGTGTGTGTGTGTGTGTGTGTGTGTGTGAAAATCAAACCTCGAAGAGTATGTGTGTCAGCTACTTGGAGCAGGAACATGAAGCACTGGTTTCAAAGAGAGAGTGGTGGAGGACTTGGCTTTGACACTTGACTGAGGACTCAACTCTATAGCTGTGCCAGTGGGGAGTCTTATTGGGGATCTGGAGAGAGAGAGAGAGGGAAAACCCACCCCCTGGACTGAGTGTGTTCCCAGTAAGCTCTTAAGGGAAAATTGTGCTTGATGCAGAGAGCTGCATTTGGAAATAATGTGTGTATCCATTATTGTTCTAACTGAACATCCCTCTCCAGTGTCAGAGGTGAGGATTCAGGTTTCTTGATTACTTGCCTAGAGTGGGGGTGTTACACAAGGGAACATATATGCCTTACTGGATCACAGGGAGGGACATGCTTACTGAATACACATACATCCCTCTGTCCCATTTTTGCACATGTATTGTTATAAAGACATGTATTCTTTCATTTAAGGATGTTTGTATCCACATAATGTGTTGTTACACCAGCAGAACAACCTAGGTGACTCTTTTCTTTGTAAACTTCAGTAAATATATTTCTTTATTATTAATTCTGAGTTCATTAATAAAAATTATACTTTTGCAATAACAGTGTACTCTTGAGTTATCACTTAACATCCATTGGCCATGCAAATTAATGCTTTGCTTGGAAGCAGTTTTACATCTCAAATATTGTTTAATAATTTACTTACATTGCTTTGTTTGTGCCATGGATTCCTTTAGTGTTCTACTGCTTCTGGAACACAGTACAGTGTGTGAACTTTGACAAAAGCCATTCAAATCACAGTTTGCATTCTACCTCACTAATTTATTTCAGTATTATTTTGTATATTTCTTAGCATTCTGAACTGAGTTTTGTTTTTATTGCACCACTTTTGTGCAAAGGCACAGAATGCATGAATCTGTTTCTGTTAACTTTCTGAGGGTTTATCCTGTCGTCTCACCTAACAGAAGAATTAACCAGTGCAACAAAACCTGCTCATCAAGCTTATGGAAGAAAAACAAATTCTTGCATTTCAAGCAAACCATTTCAAAATATCTAAAGTTTAAAAAAATGTCAGTTCTTCTTTTTTATCTCCATTCTAGAAAGGTCTTAGACTGCTTCATTATGGGAATTTTGGATTATTTATTGTAATTACTACAAAAAGGAATTCAGAATGGCTTGTTTGCAGGAAATTTTGGTTAAAAGGGATAAATAAAAGAGGAGGGAGCCTGTGTAAGACAGCAAAGGTCTGCCATATCTGTTACATCTGAATCCTGACCCTGATGATGGAGGGAGCCTGCATAAAACAGCAAAGGTCTACCGTTACATCTCAGTCCTGGCCCTGATGATGGAGGGAGCCTGTGTAAAACAGCAAAGGTCTGCCAAATCTGTTACATCTCAGTCCTGATGCTGATGATGGAGGGAGCCTGTGTAAAACAGTAAAGGTCTGCCATATCTGTTACATCTCAGTCCTGACCCTGATGATGGAGGGA
This sequence comes from Protopterus annectens, assembly GCF_019279795.1. NCBI lineage: Eukaryota > Metazoa > Chordata > Ceratodontiformes > Protopteridae > Protopterus > Protopterus annectens. Next base: position 502,684,201 of record NC_056742.1, read on the forward strand.
GCCTGCGTAAAACAGCAAAGGTGTGCCAAATCTGTTACATCTCAGTCCTGACCCTGATGATGGAGGGAGCCTGCGTAAAACAGCAAAGGTCTGCCAAATCTGTTACATCTCAGTCCTGACCCTGATGATGGAGGGAGCCTGCATATAACAGCAAAGGTCTGCCATATCTGTTACATCTCAGTCCTGACCCTGATGATGGAGGGAGCCTGCGTAAAACAGCAAAGGTCTGCCAAATCTGTTACATCTCAGTCCTGATGCTGATGATGGAGGGAGCCTGTGTAAAACAGTAAAGATCTGCCATATCTGTTACATCTCAGTCCTGACCCTGATGATGGAGGGAGCCTGCGTAAAACAGCAAAGGTCTGCCAAATCTGTTACATCTCAGTCCTGACCCTGATGATGGAGGGAGCCTGCGTAAAACAGCAAAGGTCTGCCAAATCTGTTACATCTCAGTCCTGACCCTGATGATGGAGGGAGCCTGCATAAAACAGCAAAGGTCTGCCAAATCTGTTGCATCTCAGTCCTGACCCTGATGATGGAGGGAGCCTGCATAAAACAGCAAAGGTCTGCCATATCTGTTACATCTCAGTCCTGATCCTGATGATGGAGGGAGCCTGCGTAAAACAGCAAAGGTCTGCCAAATCTGTTACATCTCAGTCCTGATGCTGATGATGGAGGGAGCCTGTGTAAAACAGCAAAGGTTTGTCATATCTGTTACATCCGAGTCCTTACCCTGATGATGGAGGGAGCCTATGTAAAACAGCAAAAATCTGACATACCTGTTACATCTGAGTTCTGACCCTGATAACAGAAGAAGCCTGTGTAAAACAGCAAAAGTCTGCCATATCTGTAACATCCAATCCTAACTCTGATGACAGAGAGAGTCTGTGTAAAACAGTAAAGGTATGCCATACTTGTAACATCCCAGTCCTGACCCTATTGAAGGAGGGAGCCTGTGTAAAACTGCAAAGGTCAGAAAAATCTGTTACATCCAAGTCCTGATCCTGATGATGGAGGGAGCCTGTGTAAAATAGCAAAGGTCTCCCATATCTGTTACATATGAGTCCTGACCCTGATGATGGAGGGAGTCTGTGTAAAAAAGCAAAGCTCTGCCATATATGGTACATCCGAGTGCTGACCCTAATGATGGTGGAAGAGTGTGTAAAACAGCAAAGATCTGCCATATCTGTTACATCAGAGTTCTGACCCTGAAAATGGTGGGAGCCTGTGTAAAACAGCAAAGGTCTGCCATAACTGTTGCATCCGAGTCCTGACCCTGATGATGGAGTGAGCCTGTGTAAAGCAGCTAAGGTCTGCCATATCTGTTACATCCAGGTCCTGACCCTAAAGATGGAGGGAGCTTGAGTAAAACAACAAAGGACTACCATATCTGTTACATCTGAGTCGTGACCCTGATGAGGGAGGGAGCCTGTCTAAAACAGCAAAGGTCTGCCACATTTGTTACATTCGTGTCCTTACCCTAATGATGGAGGGAGCCTGCGCAAAGCAGCAAAGGTCTGCGATATCTGTTACATCCGAGTTCTGACCCTGATGAAGTAGGGAGCCTGTGTAAAAAAGCAAAGTTCTGCCATATCTGTTACATCTGAGTCCTCTCCCTGATTATGGATGAAGCCTGTGTAATACAGCATAGGTGTGCCATATTTGTTACATCCGAGTCCTGACACTGATGATTGAGGGAGCCGGTGTAAAACAGCAAAGGTCTGCCATATCTGTTACATCCGAATCCTGACCCTGATATTGGAGTGAGCCTGTGTAAAACAGCAAAGGTCTGCCATATCTCTTTCATCCGAGTCCTGAACTTGATGATGGAGGGAGCCTTTGTAAAACAGCAAAAGTCTGCAATATGTTTTACGTCCGAGTCCTGACCCTGATGACGGAGGGAGCCTGTGTAAAACAGCAAAGGTCTGCCATATCTGTTACATCCGAGTCTTGATCCTGACGATGGAGGGAGCCTGTGTAAAATAGCAGAGGTCTGCCATATCAGTTACGTCCAAGTCCTGACCCTGATGATGCAGTGAGCACCAAGTCCTGACCCTGATGATGGAGGGAGCTTGTGTAAAACAGCAACGGTCTGCCATATCTGTTACATCTGAGTCAAGACCCTGATGACAGAGGGAGCCTGTGTAAAACAGCAAAGGTCTGCCATATCTGTTTCATCTGAGTCCTGACCCTGATGATGGAGGGAGCCTGTGTAACACAGCAAAGGTCTGCCATATCTGTTACGTCCGAGTCCCGACCCTGATGACGGACGGAGCCTGTGCAAAACAGCAAAGGTCTGCCACATCTTTTGCATCCAAGTCCTAACCCTGATGATGGAGGGAGCTTGTGTAAAACAGCAAAAGTCTGCCATATCTGTTACATCTGAGTCCTGACCTTGATAATCAAGGGAGTATGTGTAAAACAGCAAAGGTCTGCCATATCTGTTACATCTGAGTCCTGATCCTGATGACAGAGGGAGCCTGTTTAAAACAGCAAAGGTCTGCCATATCTCTTACATCGAAGTCCTGACCCTGATGACGGAGGGAGCCTGTGTAAAATGGCAGAGGTCTATCATATCTGTTACATCCAAATCCTGACCCTGATGACAGAGAGAGCCTGTGTAAAACAGAAAAGGTCTGCCACATCTTTTAAATCCGAGTCCAGACCGTGATGAGGGAGGTAGCTTGTGTAAAACAGCAAAGGTTTGCCATATCTCTTACATCCGAGTTCTGACCCTGATGATGGAGGGAGCCTGTGTAAAACAGCAAAGGTCTGCCGTATCTGTTACATCTGTGTAATGACCCTGATGATGGACGTAGCCTGTGTAAAACAGCAAACGTCTGCCATATCTGTGACATCTGAGTCCTGACCCAGATGATGGAGGGAGCCTGTGTAAAACAGCAAAGGTCTGCCATATCTGTTGCATCAGAGTTCTGATGCTGATGATGGAGGGAGCCAGTGTAAAACAGCAAATGTCTGCCATATCTGTTACATCTGAGTCCTGACCCTGGTGATGGAGGGCGATTGTGTAAAACAGCAACGGTCTGCCATATCTGTTACATCCGATTTCTGACCCTGATGATGGAGGGAGCCTGTGTAAAACAGAAAAGGTCTGCCATATCTGTGACATCCGAGTTCTGACCCTAATGACAGAGGGAGCCTGTGTAATACCATAAAGGTCTGCCATATCTGTTTTATCTGAGTCCTGACCCTGATGACAGAGGGAGCCTTTGTAAAACAGCAAAGGTCTGCCATATCTCTTTCATCCGAGACCTGAACCTGATGATGGAGGGAGCCTGTGTAAAACAGCAAAAGTCTGTCATATCTCTTACATCTGAGTCCTGACCCTGGTGATGGAGGGCGCTTGTATAAAACAGCAAAGGTCTGCCATATCTGTTACATCCGAGTCCTGACACTGATGACGGAGGGAGCCAGTGTAAAACAGCAAATGTCTGCCATATCTGATACATCTGAGTCCTGACCCTGGTGATGGAGGGCGCTTGTATAAAACAGCAAAGGACTGCCATATCTGTTACATCCGATTCCTGACCCTGATGATGGAGGGAGCCTGTGTAAAACAACAAAGGTCTGCCATATGTGTTACGTCCGAGTCCTGACCCTGATGACAGATGGAGCCTTTGTAAAAAAGCAAAGGTCTGCCATATCTCTTACATCCGAGTTCTGACCCTGATGATGGAGGGAGCCTGTGTAAAACAGCAAAGGTCTGCCGTATCTGTTATGTCTGTGTAATGACCCTGATGATGGACGTAGCCTGTGTAAAACAGCAAAGGTCTGCCATATCTGTGACATCTGAGTCCTGACCCTGATGATGGAGGGAGCCTGTTTAAAACAGCAAAGGTCTGCCATATCTCTTACATCAAAGTCCTGACCCTGATGACGGAGGGAGCCTGTGTAAAACGGCAGAGGTCTATCATATCTGTTACATCCAAGTCCTGTCCCTGATGACGGAGAGAGCCTGTGTAAAACAGCAAAGGTCTGCCATATCTGTTACATCTGAGTCCTGACCCTGATGACAGAGGGAGCCTGTTTAAAACAGCAAAGGTCTGCCATATCTCTTACATCGAAGTCCTGACCCTGATGATGGAGGGAGCCTGTATAAAAAGGCAGAGGTCTATCATATTTGTTACATCCAAGTCCTGACCCTGATGACGGAAAGAGCCTGTGTAAAACAGAAAAGGTCTGCCACATCTGTTACATCCAAGTCCAGACCCTGATGAGGGAGGTAGCATGTGTAAAACAGCAAAGCTCTGCCATATCTCTTACATCCGAGTTCTGACCCTGATGATGGAGGGAGCCTGTGTAAAACAGCAAAGGTCTGCCGTATCTGTTACGTCTGTGTAATGATCCTGATGATGGATGTAGCCTGTGTAAAACAGCAAAGGTCTGCCACATCTGTGACATCTGAGTCCTGACCCTGATGATGGAGGGAGCCAGTGTAAAAGAGCAAATGTCTGCCATATCTGTTACATCTGAGTCCTGACCCTGGTGATGGAGGGCGATTGTGTAAAACAGCAAAGGTCTGCCATATCTGTTACACCCGATTGCTGACCCTGATGATGGAGGGAGCCTGTGTAAAACAGAAAAGGTCTGCCATATCTGTGACATCCGAGTCCTGACCCCACTGACAGAGGGAGCCTGTGTAATACCATAAAGGTCTGCCATATCTGTTATATCTGAGTCCTGACCCTGATGACAGAGGGAGCCTTTGTAAAACAGCAATGGTCTGCCATATCTCTTTCATCCGAGACCTGAACCTGATGATGGAGGGAGCCTGTGTAAAACAGCAAAAGTCTGCCATATCTGTTACATCTGAGTCCTGACCCTGGTGATGGAGGGCGCTTGTATAAAACAGCAAAGGTCTGCCATATCTGTTACATCCGAGTCCTGATGCTGATAACGGAGGGAGCCAGTGTAAAAAAGCAAAGGTCTGCCATATCTGTTACATCTGAGTCCTGATCCTGATGATGGAGGGAGCCTGTGTAAAACAGCAAAGGTCTGCCATATCTGTTACATCCAAGTCTTGACCCTGATGACGGAGGGAGCCTGTGTAAAACAGCAGAGATCTGACATATCAGTTTCATCCGAGTCCTAACCCTGATGATGCAGGGAGCCTGTGTAAAACAGCAAAGGTCTGTCATATCTGTTACAACCAAGTCCTGACCCTGATGACAGAGGGACCCTGTGTAAAACAGCAAAGGTCTTTCATATCTGCTACATCCGACTTCTGACCCTAATGACGGAGGGAGTTTGTGAAAAACAGCAAAGCTCTGCCATATCTGTTACATCTGAGTCCTGACCCTGATAATCGAGGGAGCCTGTGTAAAACAGCAAAGGTCTGCCATATCTGTTACATCCGAGTCCTGACCCTGATGATGGAGGGAGCCAGTGTAAAACAGCAAAGGTCTGCCATATCTGTTACATCACATTCTTGACCCTGAAGGTGGAGGGTGCCTGTGTAAAACAGCAAACATCTGCCATATGTTGCATCCGAGTCCCGACCCTTATGACGGAGGGAGCCTTTGTAAAACAGCAAATGTTTGCATATCTGTTACATCCCAGTCCTGACCCTGATGAGGGAGGGAGCATGAGTAAAACAGCAAAGGTCTGCCATATCTGTTACATCTGAGCCCTGACCCTGACGACAGTGGGCGCCTGGGTAAAACAGCAAAGTTCTGCCATATCTGTTATATCCGAGTCCTTACCCTGATGTTGGAGGGAGCCTGCGTAAAACAGCAAACGTCTGCAATATCTGTTACATCCAAGTCCTTACCCTGATGATGGAGGTAGCCTGTGTAAAACAGCAAAGGTCTGCCGTATCTGTTACATCCGAGTCCTGACCATGATGACGGAGGGAGCCTGTGTAAAACAGCAAAGGTCAGTCATATCTGTTACATCCGAGTCCTGACCCTGATGACAGAGGGAGCCTGTGTAAAAAAACAAAGGTCTGCCACATCTGTTACATCCGAGTCCTAACCCTGATGATGGAGGGAGCCTAACAGCAAAGGTCTGCCATATCTATTACATCCAAGTCCTGACCCTGATGTCGGAGGGAGCTTGTGTAAAACAGCAAAGGTCTGCCATATGTATTACATCCGATTCCTGACCCTGATGACGGAGAGAGCCTGTGTAATTCAGCAAAGTTCTCCTATAGCTGTTACATCTGATTCCTGACCCTGATGATGGAGGGAGCCTGTGTAAAACAGCAAAGGTCTGCCATAACTGTTACATCCGAGTCCTGACCCTGATGACGGAGGGAGCTTTTTTAAAACAGCAAAGGTCTGCCATATCTGTGACATCCAAGTCCTGACCCTGATAAAGGAGGGAGCCTGTGTAAAAAAGCAAAGGTCTGCCGTATATGTTACATCCGAGCCCTGACCGTGATAATGGAGGGAGCCTGTGTGAAACAGGAAAGGTCTGCCATATCTGTTACATCCAAGTCCTGACCCTGAAGATTGAGGGAGCCTGTGTAAAACAGCAAAGGTCTGTCATATCTGTTACATCTGAGTCCTGACTCAGATGATGAATGGTCCCTGTGTAAAACAGCAAAGGTCTGCCATATCTGTTACATCTGAGTCCTGACCCTGATGACAGAGGAAGTCTATGTAAAACAGCAAAGGACTGCCATATCTGTTACAACCGAGTCCTGACCCTGATGATGGAGGGAGCCTGTGTGAAACAGCAAAGGCCTGCCATATCTCTTTCATTTGAGTCCTGAACCTGATGATAGAGGGAGCCTGTGTAAAACAGAAAAAGTCTGCCATATCTGTTACGTCCGAGTCCTGACCCTGTTAACAGAGGGAGCCTGTGTAAAACAGCAGAGGTCTGCCAAATCAGATACATCCGAGTCTTGACCCTGATGATGAAGGGAACCTGTTTAAAACAGCAGAGGTCTTTGCATCTGAGTCCTGACTCTGATGATGGAGGGAGCTTGTGTAAAGTAGCAAAGGTCTGCCATATTTGTTACTTCCGAGTCCTGACCCTGATGACGGAGGGAACCTGTGTAAAACAGCAAAGGTCTGCCATATCTGTTACATCCGAGTCCTGACCCTGATGACGGATGCAGCCTATGTAAAACAGCAAAGGTCTGCCATATCTGTTACATCCGAGTCCTGACGCTGATGATGGATGGAGCCTATGTAAAACAGCAAAGATCTGACATATCTGTTACATCCGAGTCCTGACACTGATGATAGAGAAAGCCTGAGTGAAATAGCAATGGTCTGCCATATCTGTTGCAACCGAGTCCTGACCCTGATGATGGAGGGAGCCTGTGTAAAACAGCAAAGGTCTGCCATATGTATTACATTTGATTCCTGACCCTGATGATGGAGAGAGCCTGTGTAAAACAGCAAAGTTCTGCGATAACTGTTACATCCAATTCCTGACCCTGATGATGGAGGGAGCTTGTGTAAAGCAGTAAAGGTCTGCCATATCTGTTAAATCAGAGTCCTGACCCTGATGACAGAGGGAGCCTGTGGAAAACAGCAAACGTCTGCCATGCCTGTTACGTCCGAGTCCTGACCCTGATGATGGTGGGAGCCTGTGTAAAACAGCAAAGGTCTGCTATATCTGTTACATCCGAGTCCTGACCCTGATAATAGAGGGAGCTTGAGCAAAATGGCAAAGGTCTGCCATATCTGTTACATCCAAGTCCTGACCCTGATAATGGAGGGAGCCTGTATAAAAAAGCAAAGGTCTGCCGTATCTGTTACATCCGAGTCCTGACCATGATGATGGAGGGAACCTGTGTAAAATAGGAAAGGTCTGCCATATCTGTTACATACGAATCCTGACCCTGATGACGGAGGGAGCCTGTGTAAAACAGCAGAGGTCTGCCATATCAGATACGTCCGAGTCCTGACCCTGATGATGAATGGAGCCTGTGTAAAACAACAAAGGTCTGGCATATCTGTTATGTCTGAGTCCTGACCCTGATGATGGAGGGAGCCTGTGTAAAACAGCAAACGTCTGCCATATATGTTACATCCGAGTCCTGACCCTGATGACGGAGGGAGCCTATGTAAATCTGCAAAGGTCTGGCATATCTGTTACATCCCAGTCCTGACCCTGATGATGGAGGGAGCCTGTGTAAAACAGCAAAGTATGCTATATCTGTTACATCTGAGTTCTGACCCTGATGACAGAGAAAGCCTGTGTAAAATGGCAATGGTCTGCCATATCTGTTACATCCAAGTGCTGACCCTGATGATGGAGGGAGCCTGTGTAAAAAAGCAAAGGTCTCGCATATCTTTTACATCTGAGTCCTGAACCTGATGATGGATGTAGCCTGTGTAAAACAGCAAAGGTCTGGCATATCTGTTACATCCGAGTCCTGACGCTGATGATGGATGGAGCCTATGTAAAACAGCAAAGATCTGCCATATCTGTTACATCCGAGTCCTGACACTGATGATAGAGAAAGCCTGAGTGAAATAGCAATGGTCTGCCATATCTGTTGCAACCGAGTCCTGACCCTGATGATGGAGGGAGCCTGTGTAAAACAGCAAAGGTCTGCCATATGTATTACATTTGATTCCTGACCCTGATGATGGAGAGAGCCTGTGTAAAACAGCAAAGTTCTGCGATAACTGTTACATCCGATTCCTGACCCTGATGATGGAGGGAGCTTGTGTAAAGCAGTAAAGGTCTGCCATATCTGTTAAATCAGAGTCCTGACCCTGATGACAGAGGGAGCCTGTGGAAAACAGCAAACGTCTGCCATGCCTGTTACGTCCGAGTCCTGACCCTGATGATGGTGGGAGCCTGTGTAAAACAGCAAAGGTCTGCTATATCTGTTACATCCGAGTCCTGACCCTGATAATAGAGGGAGCTTGAGCAAAATGGCAAAGGTCTGCCATATCTGTTACATCCAAGTCCTGACCCTGATAATGGAGGGAGCCTGTATAAAAAAGCAAAGGTCTGCCGTATCTGTTACATCCGAGTCCTGACCATGATGATGGAGGGAACCTGTGTAAAATAGGAAAGGTCTGCCATATCTGTTACATACGAATCCTGACCCTGATGACGGAGGGAGCCTGTGTAAAACAGCAGAGGTCTGCCATATCAGATACGTCCGAGTCCTGACCCTGATGATGAATGGAGCCTGTGTAAAACAACAAAGGTCTGGCATATCTGTTATGTCTGAGTCCTGACCCTGATGATGGAGGGAGCCTGTGTAAAACAGCAAACGTCTGCCATATATGTTACATCCGAGTCCTGGCCCTGATGACGGAGGGAGCCTATGTAAATCTGCAAAGGTCTGGCATATCTGTTACATCCCAGTCCTGACCCTGATGATGGAGGGAGCCTGTGTAAAACAGCAAAGTATGCTATATCTGTTACATCTGAGTTCTGACCCTGATGACAGAGAAAGCCTGTGTAAAATGGCAATGGTCTGCCATATCTGTTACATCCAAGTGCTGACCCTGATGATGGAGGGAGCCTGTGTAAAAAAGTAAAGGTCTCGCATATCTTTTACATCTGAGTCCTGAACCTGATGATGGATGTAGCCTGTGTAAAACAGCAAAGGTCTGGCATATCTGTTATATCCGAGTCCTAACCCTGATGATGGAGTTTTGATGGACACTGCCAACATTATGTGTTGGATTATTGTAGGGAAGGGTTTCAGGTTCTACAGCTTGCATGACTATTTTTGGTGTGATGTTGGTGTGTTATTGATAGACTTTGGGACCTGCAGCTGCATTTGTGCTGTTTTAGATCTGAGGTATTCTTTAGTAACCTGATTTATGTATCAGGAAAAGCAGCTGTGTTCTCAGGAATGTCAACAGTTGAAAAGAAATATAAATGATCCAGGACTTGCCTCACTTGTGACAAAGTCTGCAGTAATATATATATATATATATATATATATATATATATATATATATATATATATATATATGGATCACCTTTAAAATCCTGAAAGCTCAAAATCCTGAATCTCAAAATCCTGAACACAAAATCCTGAAAGCTCAAAATCCTGAAAACTCATAATCCTGAATCTCATAATACTGAAAAACATACAGGACACCAACACACACTATATTGCAGCTACACTACACTGCACATACACTACTATCTATCCACTTACCCTAACCCAGACCCTAACCCTAAGGTCCGTCACTATCGCACACTCACCTCACCTGTGCCCTAACCCTAACTCACTTAACCGCCCTAACCCCAAATTCTGTCACTATCGCACAATCACCTCACCCGCACCCTAACCCTAACTCACTTAACCCACCCCAACCCTAACATCCATCGCACACTCACCTCACCTGTGCCCTAACCCTAACTCACTTAACCCGCCCTAACCCCAAATTCTGTCACTATCGCACAATCACCTCACCGCACCCTAACCCTAACTCACTTAACCCGCCCCTAACCCTAACATCCATCACAATCGCACACTTACCTGACCTGCTCCCTACCCCGAATGTCCGCACAATCACACATCAGTGTTGGTGTCCTGTATGTTTTTCAGTATTATGAGATTCAGGATTATGAGTTTTCAGGATTTTGAGCTTTCAGGATTTTGTGTTCAGGATTTTGAGATTCAGGATTTTGAGCTTTCAGGATTTTAAAGGTGACCCATATATATATATATATATATATATATATATATATATACCCATTTTTGTCCAGAAAGGTACTCAAATCCAGAATTTTATTAAGTTCAGAGATAGATATCATACTCTGCGAATGATGAGTTAGTCTCTGCCTGATCCATTGCTGATGTAGGTTGTTCTCTTTGCTGTATATAGAAAGTCCTTTAAGGCCTGGAATTAGTAACATCATATAACTGCAAGGGTAATAAAAAACACCTGCTTCTCCATGACTGTTTCTGTCAGGCGCTCACTCTCAGCATCTAATGCCTAGTCAGGTATTAGGTTTGATTCCAGAATTTACTGAACTACATTCTACAGGTTCTACCAGAAGTATTAATTATTGATCCTCTGCTCAGGCACCTGAAGGCTGAAGCTAAGGAATGCAGTTGTACATCCGTAGATTAAATTAAAAATGCAACACACCAGGATGTGTTACTGGTTAACAGAATACCACCAGAAACTGAAAAAGGAAACTTAAACAAGGTAACACAAATGTCCATAACCTATCAGACTGCAATATCACTTTTGAGATCCATATTTGATTCTATCAAATGGATGTTTTCTGAGTATCTACACTGCTTTTCTCTGGACTCTCCAGTTTCATATCACATCTCTGGAAATCCTATACGCACCTACAGCGTTGGTCTGTTACTTCTGTGAAATCCTCCCGAGGTTTGTAATGTGGATCTGTCCTCCCTGCTTCTCACTTGCAAATGAATCATTGACTCAGTGAAATTAACATCTCCTACAATGAATCATGTAAGTATTTCTAAAAACAGGCAATGCTGGACTTACAGTGCATAATCAATAGTTCAGTGGTGCCAGAGTAATTTTCCACAGTTTGTTTTTTGCGTGTGCCCTGTCATATAACAAACGGTCTTAGAAGTTAGCATGAAGTGCCTAGTGAATCTATTTGTACACATAACTAGTGATACAGGAGTGATTTCTGGAAAGATGTGAAGCTCACACACCATCTTTATTCCATCAGCTTTGTATTGCATTACATCTGTACATATTGAGCAGAGCATCTCTCTGCTCTGTGAGAAATCTACATAATGAGGGAGACTATCCTTTGGACTCCAATGTTAGTTGTCTCAGCAACGAACTAAAAACAAGAAGCAAAAACACTTTGAAAATGTAGATACTGAAATTAATGATGTGAAAAAATGTGCATTTCTCTTTTAAAGCTGTCACTGTCTGCTCACAAATTATGATCCTTAATGACTTGGTGGTTCTGTGCCTTTGATCAATGACCCGGGGCAGGCCGCACTCCCATCTGCAGCTTTCATGGGTCTGTCTTGCGCTATGCTTTCCCAGACTTCTGTCAGCAAGTGTTACAGTTATTTTGTCAGAGGAAAAAAGATCTGATGGTTAGTTTAGAGGATAACACTGGCTGAAGTGACCATGAAGGAGGTGTAAGGCACAGACATTTCAGATGCCTTCCGATAGTTTTGCAGATCTTTTATTCTTTATGCTTGATCATATGAATAATTAAGTGTCAGTATCCCAGTGTCCCCAGAAATGAGGAATGCTGATCTGGGAATATCATCAGTCAAAATATGGTGTGCATGCTTGTACTGGTTCAGCAGGAGTTCAGAGACCCATATCTCTTTATATGCATATATATATATATATATATATATATATATATATATATATATATATATATACATATATGTGTGTGTATATATATATATATATATATATATATATATGTGTGTGTGTGTGTGTGTGTGTGTGTGTGTGTGTGTGTGTGTGTGTATCACCTTGAAGTTCTAGAAATAAAACCATAATTCAAATATGGAAACCAAGCATAACCTCATAATTCAAGATGCTTTGTATAACAACTTTTTCATTCCAGAAAGCATTATTTCTCATACCACATGACACTTAACAACACTCAAAACACATAAATGCCACTTTCAAAATATGATGACACTTTATGATTGTTTTATAAAATAATGAAATGTTGTTCTGGTTGCAGCATTCCTCCTTGTTTATCTTCTATCAAAAAGGTATGTCTCCCTCCATTGTAATTGCATAGGGTCTCTGATAAACAGTTCACTAGAGTTTAAAGGTCACTCACTTTGCTTCCTGAAGCATGACTTCTAGCTATCAGTTTTTAAAACTGAAATAGTGAAATTCACAACACAGACTTACAGTCAAGTGAATGCTTAAAGGCTAACAAGTGCAAATGCTTGATTTCTAGTTAGGAAAAGCTGTGCACTTCTGGGTCACCACTGAAGAGATAAACAAGGCAGATGAAGATAATTTAAAGTTTATTTTTTATGTTTCAAGCAATGAATGTCCTAAGAAAGGGGATGGTGCTACAATCTGGGTTAAAACATATACATTATATAAGGCATGCCCTATTACTATCATATTGGGCTTGCTAAGACTGCTGAATGTTTTGATTTACTTGGTGAATGAATTTATTAAAAGGAGAAATGTTTCACAGGATATTCATCTCCACCATCCATGTGGGGATAGGTGGACATCTGTGGGGTATTTAATATGAGATGCAGTTAAGGTACCAATGCTTACTGTTCCAAGTAGGAGAAAGCAGAGAAAAGGGGGCATATTTATAAGATGTTTCTTAGAATTGTAATCACAGACCTTTTTCTAGAAGCATCCTATTTCTTATTGTAACTTGTAGTTGTCATTTATTAGCTGGCAATAGTTTTAGATGCAACTGGACAGTAAAAGAAACGTATATTTAGAGAGTTTCTTTTTCCTACAGTAACTGATAAACTATGTTGAATTTTGGAATACAACCTGCATTTTTTGTTAAAATGCCATTTCAGCTACTTGTCCTACTAAAGAAGATAACAGGACCTCTGGTTTTGTCCGGCCTATCCTTCCTTAAAAGAAAAGCGTGAAAATGTGTGAAGAGAAATTCTGCATGGGGAGACATTTTGTACTAAAAGTCAACACAAAGTAGATGAGATTAAAACTGCCACAATTTAAAACCATTCTGAAAATCTTCCTAGCCAATATCTGTCCCTGTTTTTGTTCAACACCAGGATAAACTACATCCCTAAATATGGGCAAGTACCTATAAATACCTTACACCTTCTCATTCTCTCTTCTCTTTCTTACTTCAATCAGTTTCTCTCTCTGATTCTCTAAGTATGCTACAACGCTGTTCTTCCTCTCATTTTATATTGCCGTTCCTGTTTGCGTTATACTAACTTACCTTTACTTTAGTTTATCTAAACTGGCTAAACTTTCTTTTAATACAGATCAGTTATACCTATTATTAACCAATGTCTTCAGATTATATCTCATTTAGCATAATTATTTAAACTGCAGTTGTTTTCGTATTAGTTTGCAAGATTGTAAAATTACTGTTCTTAAAATATTTTTGAAATATTTTGGAGCTTTTCTCTCTGGGCCTCTGCTGGAAATGGGCACTACCAACTGGGACTTTCCTGGTAATCAAACATCAGTAAAAAATAAATAAATAAATAAATCTGCTGCTAATAATTGCTTAAACATGTTAGCAGTTGTTATCGTGTAGGGTTGAATATATTGGTGGCATTTTTTTATATCACTGTGTTGGAGAAACAATGACTATTTGTTAAAGGGAGGGTTGGAATTACTACACAAACAATGTGGCATTCATAGTTTGGGAGGGGGATTGGTAAGATACACCATGGATGCATTTGGATTTGTTTTTAGTGACCTTGGCGTCAGCTGAGCATTGAAAGTGTGGTATTGATATTTTATATGCTGGAGTTGAGACTTAAAACACATTTTCTTTGCACACAGAGGGTCCATTTTGTCTCCTCCTTGGCACTCTGTAAGGTTGGTTGTATTACTTGACTTTTGGTAGTAAAAGCTGGGTGTAAGTGGGGAATTTTCATTTTAAGTTTGATAGGTAAGGTGAAGTGTAAGGGGAGATATTAAATTTGTTGATGTGGATGTTTTCTTAATGGAATAGTTGTTTTGAATAGTTGGGTGTTAGGATCAGGTGTATCATGTAAGCCTGAGAGGGGAAGCATGGATGGAAAGCTGGTTATAGGCCAGTATAATTGTGAGGATGGCCTAAGGTAGGTGAGAACTCATGTTACTGGACAGGAGCATAGGCAGTCTGGTATAACATGCCGAAAGACCTTTAGATCCCATCTCTGAAGGAGGAGTGCAGAGGTTCTTAGTATGATAGTGGGCTGGGAAAACATGGGGGTATTGAGGTGGCTACAGAGAATGTGAGGTACACATAATCTCAAAACTGGGAAAGGGTGATTTTTGTATAGTAATGCTGCAAAGGTTAAAAACAGAGAGTGAGAGCGTTGCTGAAAACGTAGAAAATGGCTTTTGCTAGATTTGGTTTTAGAAAAGAAGGGTAATTGGGGTGAAGGATTATGATAGAGAATAGTTCAGATAGAATTGGAAGACGTTTACTAGGGTGGGGGGGGTTCTGCTGGCTTCTTATTAAGGCTCATTGAGAAAAGGGAGAATGTGTTGTCTGCTATGGTTAAGCATTGTAATGTGTAGAGTGGTACAGTGATTAAAGGGGGGGTTGCAATTTTGTAACAGTGTCTAGGCTAAGTACACTGCTTGGAGGAGTGGACTATTGGGTCTATATCAGAACATAGAAGTATTAAAACTTCAAATGTTCTGATATCAAACACTGTTCAGCCAATGTGAAGAATAGCGAAGCTGCAGAACAGCAAATTCTTTCCTTGGGAAAGAATTTGGTTGGCCGTTTCTGTGGCTTCGCTATTCTTAGCAGTGTGGTGGAAAGTTATGGGTTGGGTTCAGGTAAGTGTGCGAGTATTTGTACATTAGGGTTAGGGGTGGATTAAGTGAGTTAGGGTTAGGGCGCGGTTTAGACGTGTGTGCGATAGAGACAGAGTTTAGGGTTAGGGGTGGTTTAAGTGAGTTAGGGTTAGGGCGCCTGTTAGGTGAGTGTGCGATAGTGACGGACATTAGGGTTAGGGTTTGGGTTAAGGTAAGTGGGTAGATAGTAGTGTATATTTAGTTTAGTGTAGTGTTAGATGTAGGAATTTAAGTGTATGTGTGTGGTTGCTGTCTGTTTGATGTGCTTGTGTTGTGTGTATGTGTTTCAGACCAGCAACTTTTTTCCATAGGGAAAAATTTGCTGTTCTGAATGTTCGATATTTTCATGTTTAGATGTTTTGGGGCCGATGAAATAGCGTTCGCTATTTTCATCTTTCGATAACGTGATATAAACATGGACTATCATACCTCTCAACTGTTCAATTTTTGCAGAATTTCCAGGTTTTTGCATAATATTTTTGGTCTATTCCTCATAAAAATTGTGTTTTTTGACAAGTCACTGGGGTGATCTAAGGATTAACGTCATTAAATAATGACACACATTTGGGTTGCAGACTTCATATCCTTCAGAAAATGCATGCTAACACAAATTCTGTTGCTCTTGCAACTTACTAAGTTTATAACAGCAATATTTAAAATGTGTCCCTATTTTTGGCCCTTTGTCTCTCCATTATGTCAGGCTTTGTCCAGAGTTTTGTGCAAAGAGGTTGAGAGGTATGGTGGACTTTCATACTACATTACAGGAAATTACAAAGGGAAAACATGGCTTAGATGTCTTTTTAGAAGTGGAGTTTGTGCAGTCAGTTTAATTTCCTATGGAATTAATTGCATTAGTTACAGACAGGATGCGGCATTAGACAATCAAACATGCTGTGGTGGTTAATTCAGACCAGGATGTAGAAGAGCAAAGAAAATAAATCATTTTATTAATCTTAAAGAACTTGTTCTCAATTGAACACACAAGTTGCCCAGTGATAATAGAAATTACACAGAAGAACTGGTGAGTTATGTTACTGGAGATAAAGAGTATGTTAGTTAAATGGACCAGTAGGGTAACTACACTGATGGTTTGAGTTGAATTAATGAAGATAATGCTTTTACTTTTGGTCAGGTATTGAATGAGACATACTGCTTTGAATCCTGGGTAAGAGTGTGACAGGTCTGTAGAGGATTAGTGATCATTTTGTTTGGCTAGCAAAAGTGGCAGAAAAGAAGTAAGGGTCATCTGAGATGGCATGCTGCAGCTATGAATGCACCACAGGTGATAAGAAATATTGCAGACAGTAAGTTGATGCAGGGAGGAGACAGGAGATGGTGGTGGGTGACTGAGTGGATTAGGGAGGTAGACAAGGGTACAGATAGGGAAATCTGTTGATAGGTGATATGTGAGTTTAGCTTCTTCTAGGTACAGCAAGGTAGGTTGGTGACCGTGTTGGGTACAGGTATTCTTTTTTTGGTTAAGTTGGCAGATTATGGGATTGGGAACAGAATTGTTTGTAGTTAGTTATTTTTTTATTGCAACTCTATTAAATATCACAAATGAGGATGAATAATGATGCAGATGCAAACAAAAAAGAATATATTTCACTCTAATTGATAGCTGTCATTAGAGCAATAAATAAAATAAATGAATATAAACTGCAGACAAGTTAACTATTGTCTGCCCAACATACATGTGATTAGTGAATGTATGCAGTAAAGTGCAAAGCCGTTTTGGATAGTATATACTTTTCAGAAAGCATGTTTCCCTGGTCCTGTCAAATAATTGTTGGGGGATTACTGTTAGTTGTAGATTTATTAAAAGGAAATGGAACAGCGACCAGTGTAGATCATGTTTTCAGGCGATAAGGTGTATGTATAATCAACATGATTGAATCGGGTCTATATTAAAATCTCGAAGTCTGACAATATCGTATACGATATTGTTGACACGAGAATACCGAAAGCGCACTACATCGAACATTTAAATAGAAAATCTCCGTAGGGGGAGAGTTCCTTTTACTTCAATGTAGTGCAATCTCAGAGTTGGTATTTTTAACTAGGGGTGTGTGATGGGTTCAGGGGGGCTTGCTCCTTCTGCCTATACACTATTTAGTTTTTTTTTTAATTTAGTATATATTTTTTTTTGGTTTAAGACTTTGATCACTAAAGTTTGACCTTTAGTGATTCAAAGTTTTAAAACTTCGAGATTATAATATAGACCCGATTGAATCACCATCAAGTAGCTAGCCCTACCATGGCATACAGTCTGTGTTCCGTGCTTTCCTATCTTTTTTTAAATGTTTTTATTAAATTTTCATAAAACATAATCACTACATCTCCTATCTCGAGGCTACACCACGACCCAATGTAAAAACTGGAAAAAGGGGGTTGATGATAATGAAGAGTTACGTATAGCTGCCCACTGGTAAAACATTACTGTACATCGCAAGTGTCCGTAAGGTGAAGACAATAGTAGACATATCTCAAGATAGAAGAATACTTGGGGTGGCAAAGGGATGATAAGTTTGTGTAGTTAAAAGTCCAGTTTGGGTGGAATGCAGTTATGTAGAGTGATAGAGACGAGGAGCAAGGAATAATAGAGATGAATAAATTGCAAGACTGGTGGCACACCAAATGTGGTTTATGGAGGGGTGATATCATCTGGTTGAGAAGTGGGTGATACCTAACAAATTGAAACTGATTTGTCTAGTATATTATGGTATATGATGGTATAGGGCACAAAGGAAGCTTAAAGAGGAGCACTGTGGGGTACTCCTGGTTGTTATGCTTATAAGGGTGTGGGGACAGATAACATGCATGTGTTGAGGTTGTCTAATGTACATAGTCTTTGGAAGGGGGTGATTTCTGTCTGAATGGAAAAATGTTGGGAGCAGGTAGTGGATATTTTTAATTGGGTTAGAAGGAGCAGATCATCAGCAGAAAAGAGAGGGGAGACTGGAAGTATAACTGGTTGCATTTTGAGTTAAGTGAATGATTTTGAAATGCTGGAAGATTTAGAAGACAGGGATTAAAAAAGCTGATTCCAGATGATGAATGAGGAAGGGTCTTAGGGGTTTGGGTGACTGTAAAAATGGAGGAAGCTGCACATTTTTTTTTTTTTGCAAAACAAGATGTAAAATGAAATCTGAAGACAAAATACACAGAGAGGGAGGGTATGTGTTGTTATGGATTAAAAAGTCGGTAAAAGGGTTTAGAGTTTTACAGTGCAAGTAGGCTGTAGGAGTCCTCCAAGGGGTAACAGTAAAATACATGAGTGCGAAGTCAGGGAACGATGTGGAAGGAAGATTCTAGATAAGAGGTTAAATGGTAAGTAAAACGGAGCATTTTGTAACAATGTTTAAATATCCATGCACGACTATGTTCATTTTAGGATAGAAAGTCCAAGTGAAAATGTTTATTTTCATGGTATTTTAATTGTTTCACTACATATTGTCATGACTGTATATATGCTGGTTCAATTATAAATGCAATAAGAAAGAAAATAGTGGATCCTATTGCTAGCACATAGTTTTTACTTTTAGTCATAGTACTAGATTATGTAAAGTTTAGTGCTAATGATTAAACAGCTTCATCTAGTGAATAAACAGCAATGGAAAAATAATACCTCCTATTGTGTATCATCCTGTCCTGTATCTGTAATGCTAACTATATTATATGACTTTCAACTTTCTGAAAAGTTGACAATATCATATAGACCCATATCATCTACCTATGTATATATATATATATATATATATATATATATATATATATATATATATATATATAAGTCTATATTATAATCTTGAAGGTGTAAAACTTCGAATCACTAAAGATCGAACTTTAGTGATCGAAGTCTTAAACCATCAAAACCAAAAAAAAAAATACTAAATTAAAAAAAAAATGAAATAGTGTGTAGGCAGGGGGGCAAGCCCCCCTGTAGCCCCCACACCCCCGTACTTAAGTATACCAACTCCGGGAATGCACTACATTGAAATAAATGGAAATCTCCCCCTATGAAGATTTTCAGTTGAAATGTTCGATGTAGTGCACTTTCGGTATTCTCGTGTCGACAATATCGTATATGATATTGTCAGACTTTGAGATTTTAATATAGACCCATATATATATATATATATATATATATATATATATATATATGTATATATATATATGTATATATATATATATGTATATAAGGGTGGCACAGTGCTGTAGGGGTTAGCATTGTCACCTCACAGGAAGACGTTCTCTCGTTTGATTCTCAGCTGGGGTGCCTTCTGTGCGGAGTCTGCATGTCCTCTCTGTGTTTACATGGGTTTCCGCTGGGTAATTCAGTTTCCTCCCACATCCCAAGACATGCTGCAGGTGTATTGGACATTCTAAATTGGCCCTTGGTGTGATTGTGTGTGTGTGTGTGTGTGTGTGTGTGTGTGTGTGTGTGTGTGTGTGTGTGTGTGTGTGTGTGTGTGTGTGTGTGTGTGCGGACCAATGATCTGCTGTGGTGACCCCTAATGGGAGCAACTGAAAGGAGAAGAAGATGCATGTATTGTTGTACACAGAATATACTGGAGACAGTTATAAGGTTCTAGTGCAGTTTATTTCCTCAAAAGAAATACAATTCAGAATTTCAGTCCATATTTAACAAAAATCAGCATACTCTTTCTTAAGACATCTCTGGTTACTCACTGTCCATGTTCAAACAGAGTGGGTGGTGCTACACTGGAGCACACCAGAGCTCATCCACTAGCTGTGAAATAGCACATAGGTAGCTAACCTCTGTCCTATTACTATGCAACTGGTTACAATGCTTTCTAAACAATCTCTAGTCATATTTCTAGAGGGCAATCACAGGACCCACCAAAGTGTAGATCTTCAGGGATCATTTTTTATTGCAGTTTTTTTTTTTATTTCCTATTCCAGGAGAAACTCAGATCAGGCTATCAGCAGTATTTACACTAGACGCTGCTCCTAGGTAATAGTGTCTCTAGGATCCTTTTCTTGGTGAGACACAATATGGGCACAATAGCTAGCTGGTGAGGAATATGAAGACAAAAAAATGCATAATAACTGCATTATACACACAAGTCTGCTTTAGTTAACTGTCTTTTTAATGTCAGGAATGTAATCCTGTAACCAAATTAAATATTGTTGTAATATTCTCAGAATATTATGTCATGATCCTCCGCTAGTACAGAATGCACTTAGCTAGACTAGCTGTTCTTTGTAGACTGCTCAACACGTCTTTCAGAACCTTAATCTTGGCTTCTCTTATTCTAGATTTATGCATGCAAATAACCTTCATCCTTATTTTGTAAACCTCTCCTGATCCTTTTCAATAAGGTCTCTGTTACCCATAATAAAACCTTCTCTTAAAACCTTTATCACTACCACCACCAAAGGCAAACTAACAAGTGCAGTTTTTGTTTTCCGAAAAGAGTCTTTGACACTTTAAGCCACTTACTTTTCAAAAATCAACCTTAATTTGGCATCCTCATGACAGTGTGTCACAAGCCAACAAATTATATAAACAAGAGATCCTTTATAATCAGAATTCAGAAGGCAGCCTCTACTGAAATACGTATGCATTTTATTTTCACTTGGGCTCTGCCCTGTTTAGATTTTGTTTATATACTTATTATTTGTTAACGTTCAGGTAAACCAGTTCAAACTGATCTTTTTACTCTGTAACTTGTGCCATGAGTTAAGCAGAGCTACAGCCAAGCAGTTAATGCAATTAGTACAACATGAACACACAACAGTGATATACAAAGCAGAACGAATGTACACAGAATGCAACAAACATTACAGGGAGGCAGATCATCTGAAGAGGTTTGTATTCAATATGTAGTAGTTCAAAAAGAACATTGATAAAGCCCTAATGTCCAAAGAATGATTGAAACAAAAAAATGCTGAAAGTTGAACACCTGGCAGCATATTTGGCTGAAACATAAAGTATTCAATGCATCAGTGTATAAACACATTGAAATACTATCAGCAACATCAGACGGTTAATTTTCAACACAGCTTGACAACATGGTCAGGTGTATACTGGACAAGATTTAAACTCATCAAGTACATTTCCCTTGATCACTACTTTCAGCTGAGTATCCCTCAGTACAGTTTGCAGTAGTGGACCAGTGGACCAGCCGTGAGTCAAAGGTGTTGTGCATTTCAATCTGCTCTGTCACTGTGCGTCCACGGATTTAGTAAATGTAAGTAAGAAGATCTCCCACATGTAGGGCACACAAGCTCTTGTATCTCTCTGCCTCTATGCAAACATGTCTTTTTCTATGTGTTTGAAACTTCTTCAAATACGTTTTTGTTTGTGTACATGAAGCTGTGACCAATGTGGACTCGTCCACATGAAGTTGAACTATCTCTGCCAATACACAGGACTGCAATGATGCCAATATACATTCAGAAAGTTGCATGAATTATACAAAATACAGCCAAACAAAAGTACTAAGAAAGATTTGCACCAACTACGTGTGTGATGCAGGAAATATCTCAAACGGAAAACATTATGTGAATGTAAGGAAAAAATGATGCAATGAAAAAACAGAGGAGTGCTGCATATTAGCACAGTAAAGAAGGAATATATGCTGACAAATACCGTAGTTTAGATTACACGAAAGTGACAGTAAGACTATGAGTCAGCACTGAATGTGAGTGCCAAGTAAGCAGTGAACTGCAGAACATAAAACGTAAACCTACAAAATATCTTACTTTGCAAAATCTGATAATGCTCCTTGATGTCTGAACATCTCTAGATGAATCTTGGTAAATTCAAGGCTGAATATATCTATAAAGATACATCACTGTGATGGATGCAACAAAAACTACCGAGGGCACACTCAGCACCTTAACCCCTGAGTTTTTTCAGATGGTCTGTCCCCAAAATGCTGACTAGTTTTGGTTATTATCATTTTTTTTCTGTTTTCTATTAGAAATCCTTTATTTCCAGACTGATTTGACATTTATCCATTAAACATCCAGGGAATGCTATTGTTGTAATTACCTAAATAACATTACTGGACCGGTCACCTAACCACAAAGGAACACCTGCATCTTAAATTTTAATTAAACATAATTTTTCATGTAATTTGTATGCCTCATTATATAGAAAGAATAAAAAAGTTCAGATTTATGCAGAAGCCTCCCTTTTAGCTCTGAAATTACACCAGCATGATGTGTTTCTTCTTCTTCTTCTGGCTTTTCCTGGTTAGGGGTGGCCACAGTGGAACATTGGTCTGTAGAATGATTGGCAGTGGAATTTTTATGATGTCACGTTGCCAGGCCAGTGCCTAACCTTCCATAGAAAGCATACACATGCACACCTAGGGCCAATTTAGAGGGTCCAATCCATCTACAGAATGCATTAGAGAGGAAACCCATGCAACTTCAGGATGGACATGCAGACTCCGCACAGAAGGCACCCCAGCCGAGAATCAAACAGGACAACCCCTTGCTATAAGGTGGCAGTGCTAACCACTACACC
The DNA here is from genome assembly GCF_019279795.1 of Protopterus annectens. Lineage (NCBI taxonomy): Eukaryota > Metazoa > Chordata > Ceratodontiformes > Protopteridae > Protopterus > Protopterus annectens. Next base: position 502,707,115 of record NC_056742.1, read on the forward strand.
ACCACAGCTGCTCACCAGCATGTTACGTTTATGTTTTAATAGCTTCTGTTTATTTTACACAGAACAGAAATGCTGCAGTGGTGCACTGGTTAACATTGCTGCCTTACAGCAAGAGGATCTCTGGTTAGATTCTTGGCCAGGGTGCCTTCTGTGCCGAGTCTGCATGCCCTCCCTGTGGTTGCATGGGTTTTGTCCCACATTCCATGGACATTGTAAATTGGTCCTGCATGTGTGTGCCTTCTGTGGAAGGTGGTTTGCTGGGCTGATAGCCCAACACTGTTAAAGCTCCACTGCCAATTGTTCTGTGGACTGTTGTTCTGCTGTGGTGAGCCCTAATGAGAAAAAGCTGAAAAGAGAAGAAGACATTTGATTTTATTTATTTATTTATTTATTTATTTATTTATTTATTTATTTTACTTTACATTTGTTGACCAGGATAGTCCAACTGGACATATGTCCATTTTCATTGGAGGCCAGAGGAGAAAAGCCCCACATACCAAAAAAGAGACAGTGCATACATAACTGAGTGATAAACTCAGGCAGACATGTTTAGAAAAATAAAGACAAAGAACACAGGCAGATATCAATATACACAATGTGCAGACTTACATCTGATAGGCAGAGACGTATCAGAAAATGTGAACATAGAATACAATCAGATCTCATAATTCACAATGCTTAGACATTCAAATGCTATGAGGCATAGATACTTGGCTAAACAGCAGGTTGGGTAGCAAGACATGTATTAGTGAAGTTGTTAGTCAGGGTTTAGAACAAGAGCACAGCCAATGAGATGTGAGGTATTTTTTGAGTTCTCTTTTAAATAGAGGTAGTGAGGTTTCCATGGTAACGGTAGTAGGGAGTAGATTCCAGATTTTACTGGTTGAGTTGGCAAATATAGCATCGCCTGCAGAGTTGTTGGATTTTTGGGTCAGTATCATTAGTTTATCAGCTGAGCATAATGGCTTGGGTGCACTATGAGGGGTGAGAATATTTTTGAGGGCAGGGGTATTATCAGGCTGATGGAGTATTTTATGCACTACTATAAGTTGGTTGAACTGTAGAAGGGTAGGATACTCTAGCCATCCCAGTGCTTTGAGGTTCTGGCAATGGTGGGTCCTAAAAGCCATGCCTGTAGCGAATCTGGCTATATGATTGTAACATCCTGATAATTTGTTGAGATCGGTTTTGGATAGGTTGGTGAGTACAGGGGAGGCACACATAAGGGTAGAGAGGGGGTGTGATCTTGCAATAGCTGCCCTAGCTAGGGGGGTGAGGAAAGGTTTGGCTCTGCACAGGGAGCCAAGTTTTATGTTGGCAGATTAATAGTATGATTGACGTGTTTATCAAATTTAATGTTGTTGTGTATTATTATGCCTAGAAGCTTTGTATGGTCATCAGGGGAGATAATGGTGTCATTGCTAGATTTGATGTTGAAGGTAGGAGGAGGAATTCTATGGTTATCGGAGAAAAGTAGTAGCTTGGTTTTGTTAGGACTTAGAAGCAGGCGGCAATTAGTTAGCCATGTTTCTACCATGCTGAAAGTGGTCTGGGTGAGGGTTAGAAGTTGTGTAGGAGAGGAGGCGGAGCATATTAGCATTGAGTTATCTGCATATTGGATGCAGGTAGCTCCTGTGATGGTGGTGTGCAGATCACTGATAAAGATAGAGAAAAGAAGGGGACCTAGTATGGACCCTTGTGGGACACCTAGGGTTAGAGGAAGTTGGGATGACAGCTTGTTCTGCCATAAGACAGCCTGCTATCTATCGTTTATGAAACCATTGTATTGCATGTTGGTCTAAACCGATGGTTTGCAGGGTATTGAGCAGTAGCTGATGGTTGACCATATCAAAAGCTTTTGAGAGATCTAGGAAGAGTGTTGAAGATAGTTTGTTGTTGTTTCAATGAAGATTGATGACATTAGAGAAAGATAGAAGAGCTGTGGTGGTACTGTGGAATGGTCTAAAGCCGTGCTGAGAGTCGGCGACCTTTCCGTTTTGAATACAAAAGTGCACGATTTGTTTGTGTATGCATCTTTCCATGATTTTAGCTAGTGATGAAAGAATGGCTATAGGTCTAAAGTTAGATAATTCTGTGGAACTTCCTCCTTTATGGAAAGGTAAAACATGTGATATTTTCCATATTCCTGGGATGGATCTTTCTGAGATGGATCTGTTGATCTGAATAGAAATGGGAAGTGCTATGGCATCAGCTGCTTTTTGAAGATATTCAGCTGGGAGGGGGTTGGCAGCTAGTGTAGTGGGTTTTAGCTTTTTGAGTAAGATCTGGATCAGGTTGGTAGGTACAGTTTGAAAGGTAAAGGTGGGTTAGGTGCTGGTTGGATCAGGGCTAGATGTGCCAGAGCTGGTGTTTGTGTCTGACGGAGTGAGATGGGTAGCTAGAGACTGGATAGTTTCAGTAAAGAAGGAGTTGAAGCTGTTTGCAATTTCAACAGGGGATTTATCAAGGGCAGCTGATGGAGTAGGAGTGGTGGAATGGCCCGGGTGGAGAAGATTGTTAATACCAGCCCAGAACGTTTGAGATTTTAGCTGATATTTTTGTTGTAGGAGGGTGTAGTGGTTTGTTTTTGTCTAGAATGAGAGATTTTTTGGTCTGGTTCCTTAGCTGCCGGTATCTTACTTGGTCCATAGGGGCTTTGGTAACATGCCACCTGGCCCAGGCATTGTTTCTTACTTTAATTTTGTTTTTTGTTTCTTTAGACAACCACTCTGCAACTGTGGCTTTTACACAGATGGTACGGGTAGGAGCATGGTGGTTAAGGATAGCCAAAAATTTGGTATTAATGTACTCAACTGCTTCTTGTAATGGGAGTAGTTTCAAGACATTCCAATTACATGCTTTGAGTTCCTTATGGAAGTTGTCAAGGTTAAAGTTCCTGACGTTTCTTATAGCTTTGTAGGTGGGCTGGCTGAGAATGTCAGCTTTGAGCCTAATAATATAGGTAAGGCAGTGATCACTTAGATAATCGGGTAATGTACCTGACTTGTACTTTTGGGGGTGGCTGTTAATAAGTATCCAATCAAGGATACTATCTTTGACTATTTTTGCTAAATCTAGTGGTGGTGGCAATGATCTGAGTAAACCGTGGAGGTTTAAATGGGTAGAGGGAGTTTCAGAGGAACAGGTGTTCCAATCAATGTTAAAGTCCCCCAAGACAATGGTTTCTTGGGGATAGTTAGAAGCTAGCCAATGCAAGATATTTTCTAGAGTATTAACATTCTTGCTGAGTGGAATATAAATGCAGACTATGTATCTGCATTTATTTTTGTTTATTATTAGTTTGGTGATGAGAATTTCTGCATTGCCAAACTGGAGTGGCTGTTGGGTGTCAGTTGTTATTGTTAGGGTAGACTTGTATAGTACAACTACCCCACCACCTTTCCTGGAGATCCAGTCCAGTCTAAGGATGTTGTACTGTGGGGTGGGGGGGTGGTATTTCATTATCTTTGGTATTTGGTTTTAGCCAGGTTTCTGTGAGGCAGAGGATATCATGGGAGTGAACAGCTAAGAGTCCATGTAGGCTATGGATCTTGTTTAGGCTTCTGATGCTGAGATGATAGACCAGAAATCAGTTTGGAAGTCTATCAATCTGGGTAGTATACATTGGGTTGTTAGATGGTGTGCTTGGGTCTACTGCTGTGGATGTGCCAGGGATGGGGTGGATGTCTCCATCCTTCCTAAGATTAATTTTTAAGTTGCTTATGAGTCTTAAAAAATGTTTATGATTTGTTCATAGCTTTTGTTTTTTTAAGCTAATGTAGCGGTATTTAGTCAGGTGATGGTAATTGGGGGGGCGAGAAATTATGAGAGGGGGTGGTTATGTGGTGGATAAACTTATTAAATGCTGGGTTGGTGTCTGTTTGAGAGTTTGGGTATTGGATTTCAAGATGCTGTACATATTCATAGGAGCTTATGTGATAAGGAATGAATAACAGGGGTACTAAGGGTAGCAGCATTAGTGTTTTATTTGTAGTCATAGTAAATTACTAGGGTAGGGTCTGTATTAAGTGTATGTGGTGGATACAAGATTAGAGAGAATAGAATAGTTATGGGTGGGTTAATATGGATAGTGGGGTGGATAGAGGGTGTATTATTGTGCGAGGCATTTGCTGGGTTCTAGGAGCATGTATAGTTGGTTAGCTAATTAAGGGGGCATGCCAGTGGTACTATAAAAGTAGTACTACCAGGGGTGAGATATGGGGGCTGGGTAGAACGCGGAGTGAGCGAAGCGAGCAGAGCAAGGCTAAATCAGTAAAACAGATGCCTAGAGGCAGCATGTGCAGGTATGAGTTACAAGCACACTTTTTGTTTATTTTTATATGCCCAATACTCTGTTCCTAGGCCTACTGTTAAAAAATACACAGTTCCCTGCCTGCTTCTCAATTTACTATGCAGAGAGCCCATTTTCCAATTCCCTTTTGTAGCATGCTTGTTTCACTTAGTTTATTGAGAAATACACTGTTTGGAGGTGCAGACCACACTACGCTCATCTGTTGAACAGTAGAAAGCACGCTGTTTTTACCTTAATTGGGGAAGAAAGAAGGCTACAGGAAAGTCTAACCCTTCCAACATAATGCTTATCAGCATAAACAAAAGTACAAGCGGGAGCTATGGGGACATTCACCAGTGCTTTTTTGGACCCAGTTTGATAGGTTTACAGGTGGCAAGGTATTTAAGTGGATATTGACCTTATTAAAACAAGTTCTGTGGTGGGGAAAGTCTTCCGTACTTATGCTTTTACAAGCTTTTCAGGGGGAGGTTAGGTAGGAGCACCTTATTAAAACAAGTTCCGTGGTGGGGAAAGTCTTCCGTACATATGCTTTTACAAGCCTTTCAGGGGGAGGTGAGGTAGGAACACCTTATTAAAACAAGTTCCGTGGTGGGGAACGTCTTCCATACTCATGCTTTTACAAGCCTTTCAAGGGGAAGTGAGGTAGGAACACCTCAACCGACTGGGACCTGATGCACTGGTTAATTTGAAAATGGCTGGTCAGGTAGGTGATTATGTAACCTGTAATAGGTTCATAGGTTCATAGGTTCATACTAGGCTATCTGCCCTAGGGCATTTATAAGCTTAGCCAGAATGTGTTTGGCTTTCGCCACCCATTTTAAATTAATTTTGCTATGCCCTTTTTCGAGGTTAGTATACTGTGCCTCTGTCTAACAGTGACACGGAAGTGATACCCAGGTTAAACCTCCAATCTCCCATCCACTCACCAAGATTCCTCTTGAAGAGAGTCAATGACTCTGCCTAACCTGGTCTGGGATTTTATTCCAGAGTGAAGGGAGCCTCTGGGTTATGAATCTGTCCCTCCAGCATGTCCTATTTATTTCAGTGCTGAGGTTCAAGTCTCTCGAGTGCGTAGCTCAATGGGATTTGGATTTTCTGAGGTGCAGCATGTCCATTAATTCCGGGTTGGACATGGCTTTATACGTCAGGCACAGATCACCCCTGAACAGGCGGTATGCCACTGAGTAGAGCTGGAGTTTCTTTAACCGGGCAGCATATGGCATCTGTTTGAGCCCTTTGATCCTCTTGGTGAGGTACTATTGGGGTCTTTCCAGTTGCTGCAGGTGTCTGGTAAGATACATCCCAAAAGGGGCATTGTACTCAATTATGGGCCTGAGGAGGGATGAGTAAAGAGGCATGGTGACCTCCCCTGATCTAGATGTGAATCCCTTCATGATTAGGTGGGCTATATAAAATGTTTTTCTAACCACTTTGACCACGTGGTTGTCAAATGAGAGACTGCTATCAACTTGGGTCCCCAGGTCCCTAATTACTTCTTCTGTACTTAATGGATTACCACCCATGTGGTAATTTGTGGGCACTTTGTTTTTGCCAAAGGGGATGACTATACACTTTTTGGCGTTTAGCTTGAGGCCATGGCTCTGGCACCAGTTGTCTGTTTCTATGAGGCCCTTTTGGAGGATGCTTGTGTCAGCTGGAGAGTCGATTATGGTGCCCAGTTTGCAGTCATCTGAGAACTTGGTCAGCCACAGTCCTTCCCTGTTGGCCTGTACCTCCGAGAAATATATACCAAACAAGAGAGGTCCCAGAACTGAGCCTTGTGGGACGCCACTTGTAACTGGTTTGGAGTCTGACATGGCTCCAGCAATTCTAACCATGTGGGTTCTGTCCTTGAGCCAGTTTGCAACCCATTTAGTGACATAGGGGTTTATATTTAAGCTGGTGAGCTTATCTATAATGCCCGAGTGGGGTATTGTATCAAAGGCTTTTGCGAGGTCCAGGTAGGCTGTGTGGACCACCTTCCCCTCATCAATGGCCTTAGTGACTGTTTCAAAGAAATCAACCAGGTTTAAGAGGCAGGATCTGCCCTTAACAAAGCCAAACTGGGTAGGTTCCATTGTCTGTAGGTCCCCAATATCTTTATTTATGAGGTCCATGATGATCCTTTCCATAACTTTGCAGACCAAGCTAGTCAGGCTTATGGGGCGATAGTTTCCAGGATCCGTTGAGGCACCACCTTTGTGGAGAGGGACCACTGTTGCTGTACGCCACTCTTTGGGTACATATCCTGTAGTAAGGCTGAGATTGAACAGTAGTTTTATGTTTGGGTTTCTTCTTGGAGTTCATGTAGGATGCAGCCCGGGACACCGTCTGGTCCCATTGATGCTGTGTTTTTTGCTTTGGAGAGGGTGGCTCTTACCTGAGCATCTGAGATGTCAGGGGGGCAGCATTCTGCTGGGATAGATATTTGCCCTTTTGGTGGGCATGGTGGGGAGAAGTTTGCGCTGAACCTGTCAGCTAGGATGTTGGCAATGTCTGTGGGTTCAGTGTATTTTTTGTCATTTTGGACTAATTATGAGCATATTTGGGAATTCCCACCCAGGTTCCTAACATAACTAAAGAAAGCCAGGGGGAGTTTGTGAGGGTGTAGTGCTTTTAATTTTTTAGTGCTGACTTATATAATTGCTTTAGTGAGCAAGTGCTAGGTAACTTAAATGCAATGCGTTACAGGTAACTTAAATGCAAAAACAACAAACAGTAACTTTCTTTTAAGTGAAACAAGGAAATAAGAACAGTAAGCAATGCAGATATCACTAGGGATCCACAGAAGCACTGAAAATCCGCGTTTTAGGTGGTATTAGCGTTTCAGGGAAATAACAAGCAAACAAACAACAAGCATACAAACAAAGCTAGATTCAGCAGGCCTGGATCTAGTCTATGCTACAGCAAACAAGGTGTACCTAATTTCAATAAGAAACAGTTGAAATATGCAGGCACTATAAGCCTTTAACTAGAAATTCCCAGCTCAGAAGGGCAGAGTCCAGCCTCTCCTCCCACAAGAGTGCAGACCACGAACCTTCTTAATGTAAAATAACTGGCCTGAAGCCCAAGTGCTTAAACCAGAACTAATACACTTTTAGAATAACAGACACTGAGCCCTCAGTCAGCAGTTCCCAACTTAGAAGGATGTAAGCTACCTGTCCTGCCACCACAGTGCAGGCCACAAACCTTCCTAATGTAAAACAACTGGTCTGAAGCCCAAGTGCTTAATGCAAAAGACTTAGAATGATAGCTGCACTTTAATCAAGTTACTACCAAGCAGTAGTAAATACAATTGAATACTTTGAAGAATGCCTGGATTAGTGCTCAAGTTGTACAAACAAAGCTAGATTCAGCAGGCCTGGATCTAGTCTACGCTACAGCAAACAAGGTGTACCAATTTCAGTAAGAAGCAGTTCAAATATGCAGGCACTATAAGCCTTTAACCAGAAATTCCCAGCTCAGAAGGACAGAGTCCAGCCTCTCCTCCCACAAGAATGCAGACCACAAACCCTTTTAATGTAAAATAACTGGCCTGAAGCCCAAGTGCTTAAACCAGAATTAATACACTTTTAGAATGACAGACACTGAGCCCTCAATCAGCAGTTCCCAACTTAGAAGGATGTAAGCTACCTGTCCTGCCACCACAGTGCAGGCCACAAACCTTCCTAATGTAAAACAACTGGTCTGAAGCCCAAGTGCTTAATCCAAAAGACTTAGAATGATAGCTACACTTTAATCAAGTTACTACCAAGCAGTAGTAAATACAATTGAATACTTTAAAGAATGCCTGGATTAGTGCTCAAGTTGTACAAACAAAGCTAGATTCAGCAGGCCTGGATCTTGTCTACGCTACAGCAAACAAGGTGTACCAATTTCAGTAAGAAGCAGTTCAAATATGCAGGCACTATAAGCCTTTAACCAGAAATTCCCAGCTCAGAAGGACAGAGTCCAGCCTCTCCTCCCACAAGAGTGCAGACCACAAACCCTTTTAATGTAAAATAACTGGCCTGAAGCCCAAGTGCTTAAACCAGAATTAATACACTTTTAGAATGACAGACACTGAGCCCTCAATCAGCAGTTCCCAACTTAGAAGGATGTAAGCTACCTGTTCTGCCACCACAGTGCACCTATCATTCTAAGTCTTTTGGATTAAGCACTTGGGCTTCAGACCAGTTGTTTTACATTAGGAAGGTTTGTGGCCTGCACTGTGGTGGCAGGACAGGTAGCTTACATCCTTCTAAGTTGGGAACTGCTTGAACCTATATCCACCTCCTATATCTCTTCCCTACTTCAAAAATTAAAACCAACTACCCCCTTAGCTGATAAATTACTAGCAGAATACCTCTGACTAGGAGCCTTAGCCATTGCCTACCCAATCTCCATATTGATCAATAGAACCATAAAAGAAGGCACTATCCCAACAATCGGGAAAATCTCACACATAATTCCTCTTCACAAAGGTGGTGACTCCACTGAGTACTCTAACTATCGTCCCATAGCTCTACTGTCTCCACTAGCTAAAATAATGGAGAAATGTATCCACAAACAATTAATAACCCACTTACTCCACTACAATCTCTTAGCTAACTGTCAACATGGTTTCCGTCCTTTCCACAGTACCACTACAGCCTTGCTATCCTTTACCAACTGCATCAACAAAAATCGCAATAATAATATTCTTTCCTCAGCATTCTTTGTAGACCTATCTAAAGCCTTCGACATGGTCAACTATCAACTTCTCCTCCACCTACTAAAGTCACTATCTCTTGATACTTCTGCTATGAACTGGTTTACATCCTACCTGGAAAACCGAAAACAAACAGTTCTCTGGCAAAACCATCTTTCAGACCTCCTTCCCACCTCCCTAGGTGTCCCACAGGGGTCCATTTTAGGTCCACTATTATTTTCCATTTTTATAAATGACCTTCATCACTCTTTTCCACTCTCTACCTGCATTCAATATGCTGATGATTCTACAATCATTTGTTCAGCTTCATCCCAAACTGAACTTCATTCTCTCACACAAAAATCCTTCACCACTATAGAACAATGGTTCTCCAACCACTGTCTTCTCCTCAACCCCCAAAAAACAATTATTGCTCTTTACACCCTCTCACTTATCTCCCCCTCTTCATTTCACACTTATATCCAACAATGGTACCATTATTTCTCCAGACCCCACCACCAAACTCCTAGGTATTACAATTGACAATCAACTAAAGTTCGACACTCATATAAACACTACAATAAAATCTACTAACAAAAAACTTGGATCCCTCTACAGAATCAAACATTTCCTGACACCACTAGCCAGAACCACAATAGCTAGAACCCACTTAATCTCTACCCTATTATATGCTTCCCCCATATATACCAATCTGTCTAAAAATAATCTCAACAAACTAGCTAGATTGTATAATAATATTACCAGATTTGCTACTAACTCTCTATACAGGACTCATCACTGTCAGAATCTAAAACAACTAGGCTGGCTCGAATTACCTCACCTATTACAATTTAACCAACTTATAATCGCCCATAAAGTCCTTCACCAACCCAACAACACCCCAATTCTATCTACCCTCATAACACCATATAATAACTTGAGGAATCTACGCTCCACTAACAAAATGCTGATGCACACTTCCTTATCAAATAATTTAGCAGGGGACTCCATATTCTCTAATTCAGTTGGTAAAATATGGAATCACTTACCACAAAACCTTACAACCCTAACCTCTCTCCTACTATTCAAAACTAACCTAAAACATTTACTCACTAATCACTGGTTATGCTCTTGCACTAACCCTGGCTAACTGGTGTGTTCAAACTATCTGTTACCATCAAAACATAAAATTCTCATTCAAAACTAGGCATGGACCTATTTTCTAAACTAACCTACCTTTCTCAATTCCTAACACTGTCTTTCCTGAGTACTACGTATCATGCTGAACACTTCTATTCATCCCCTTTCAGTGCTTTTTGTAAATTTTATCATACTGAAGATGACGAACACTATTTTAAAGTCATGTAGTAAATTTTTTGTATTAGACGTTTCTGTTTCTGTATATTTTTAAAATGTATTAGAGAATGTCTTTGAACTTGGAGCTTTTCTCCCCAGGCCTTCACTGAAAATGGAGATGTATCCAGTTGGACTAGCCCGGTTAACAAATGTAAAATAAAAATAAAATAAAATAACTACAGTGCAGACCACAAACCTTCTTAATGTAAAACAACTGGTCTGAAGCCCAAGTGCTTAAACTAAAAGGCTTAGAATGAGTTACACCAAGCAGTAATAAATACAACTGAGTACTTTTAAGATGACGCAGAAGCAAAATAAAGTAGGAAGAAACACAAATACAGTAAAAGCAGAAATTTTTTTTTTCAGAAAAGTAGCAAAAACAATAGTAAAAACAATTCACATGCAGTGCAAGCTGGCACACTTGAGTATGTAGCAATATTAGTCCACACACAGTTTGAAAAAATGTAATTAAATTAAAAAGGACTAAAAGCAAGTGCAGAAAGGGTTTATTAGGTAGAATGCGGTAAAGAGATGTGACTGGAGAAGTGTCCTAGATCAAATGTACAGTGGGGCGGGCACTGCAAAAGCCACCAAATTTAAACTACAACCAAGAACAGGGAAGGGGGGTGGGGAAGACAGTTTCAACAGAGATAGATATGAGGAATCACAGTGCAAATTATAAAACCAAAAAAATATATACTGATATCTGTATATTTGCAGAACAGTAAGACAACAGATATCTAAGTAACAATTTAGCTCTATAATACAGAATAATACAAAAAATATACTCAGCTCTATATATTTGCAGAGAGTCTTGTAAGGCTGTCTCTCAACAACCCACTTTAAATGCAGGTTGCTATTAACAGCAAAATCTGTTAATCTGTTATAGCTAATGAAAGCTATACATTATTTTCAGCTGTTTTATAAAAGCAGCACTCTTGTCAATTTACAAAGGTTATTCTGTCTTGAAAACCATCCTAAATTCAAATGACAGCAATGTGTCTCTACTGCTTCTAGATGTTTTAGACAACAGTTCTTTGTAATCCCACTTTCATTTTATTTTGCACAGGCTAATATCCTTCAGGGAAAGTAGACAAGGGAATTGTAAATATGCGCCTGTCTCTCAGAGACTGTAGCATATGCCTGTTTTGTTATAATATATAAAATGACAGAAAATACTACTTTTGTAGAAGTTAGCATTACTACTAGATCTCATTTCATAACACATCAGTAATAGCATTCTTACCCATGATGAGATTTTCTTTGTGAATAAAATGCAAAATATGTATTTTTGTGAAAGAAATGGCAACTCCAGGGTATCCAAATATCTACATAAGGTTATCAGTGGCACCTGGCAATAAATGGCCATTTCTCAGAGTAAGAAATTGTGACAGTGCTGGGGTTGGCATAATGATCAAGGAGTTTATCTTATAAACACACGGTACAGGGTTTCATTCTCATTTGTGAAAGAAATTGGCTAGGCTTAAAATGGTCTCCAAGGGCAGCTTGCCTTATACTTATGAGTCATGACTTGAAAAGACACATGCAGCATGTTATCTTATTGTAATGCTGCTTACTGCGCATGAGTCTTTACTTTGGGTGGGTGGTATCTTAAGCACTGTGACAAAAAAAAAAATCTGTATTCTAGAGAAATAAATAGGATTTATTCTTCTGATTTAATGAAAACTCAGTAAACATTTTTCATGGCAATTTTTACTCAGCATATTGTGCAGATGTTCACCAAACCACCAGCTGAGTATAATGCCAAATGTCAGACAGATGTTCACCAAACCACCAGCTGAGTATAATGCCAAATGTCAGACAGATGTTCACCAAACCACCAGCTGAGTATAATGCCAAATGTCAGACAGATGTTCACCAAACCACCAGCTGAGTATAATGCAAAATGTCAGACTCGCAGGAAAGGCACATAAACTAAAGCCATTAGAGCCTGCCTTTGAAAGGCTATACCTCTGTCACTCTGAAATTTTATTACAAAACTTATGGCTAACAACAACAGAATATTCAGGTATAAAACACAGCTAAGAGTTCAATTCTTACCCCAGAGTTTCCACTGCAGCATACCTATGTTGTTTGTTGTTTTTTTCATTTGAAGCATGATGTTATAGTTAAGGCATGTTGCAATTGAAATATGCATGTATCTCTCTCTCTCTCTCTCTCTATATATATATATATATATATATATATATATATATATATATGTGTGTGTGTGTGTGTGTGTGTGTGAAATGGCTAGGATTTTTATTTCTGACATAATGAAAGATTAGCATTTGTGCAGGTATTATCACCCAGGTGGAAAACAGGCAGATCATCAGACTGTGCCAACAAAAAACACCTGAAATGCTGGAGTAGCTGCTTGTATGCAAGAGGCCATATGCCGTTTCCTTGATGCAGTACACAATAATAAATTCAGGGATTTCTAATAAGATATTTGGGTACAAAATGCAGACATAGAGATCACTTTGAATGTGCCCCTTCTAAGAGAGTGCACTGCCTTTGACTGTTAAGAAATCATACAAATATAATGACCATGTTCATTTTTGATAGACATCACCCCCCCTCAACAGACTATACCAGTAATCATTTAGAAATGATCTTATTTGCTTTTGTATATCATTTACCACCAAAACATTATGCTCACATTGTGGATTAGTTAACCAGATAAACCACTGGATGCAAGTGTCTCTTTTCAAGGATAACCTGAGAGCACTGTCTTGTGAAGTGAATTGGCAAATGGCAGTGACCCTGTACCCAATTTATGTCTCCTTTCTGTCATACTGACAACTGTCCTAATACCCCACCTCCTTCACTGGATACAACAACACCCCAATCCTCGCATCAATAGTGAATTTCTAGTCAGGCCCAAGAGAGGGGTTAAGGGGGTCCTGGGGAGCAGTGTTATTGAACTACAGTCCTACCCCTTCCCCTATGTTCCCCAACCGCATGCAAGGGCTACTCACCTAGTTGGACTACACCTCTCTTTCAGCAGCATCATTGTCAAACACCATTCCTTCTTGGATGGGCCCACCTATCTCTTCCTGTCAGTACCTCACACACTCACAATGGTAATCAAATGCCAGCACACCTGGGTCATAGCTGGGTCTTTATTCTTCTCCACCACAGCACTGGCCACCAACCCTCTACCCTTTACTACAGTTCTCTGTACTTCTGATGTTTCATTCAAAGAAAACAAAAACGTAACACACACTTTCACTTAGTGCTATATGCAACACACCCCTCTGTTGAGTGCCATAAAATTAAATATTGTGTAGTGTGCAGCCTATCTGACTTTCTGTGCTGTATCTCATCTTGGAATTTTAGGACAGTAAGCTTTGCTTCCTTTCCCCAACAAGCCACACCAATGATCACTTTAACATGATGAGCCTTGTCTTACCATGTGGTTTCTTCCAACAAATGCTTCCCATAGTTCTCCAACTTGTATTTCCAGAGTGTGGAACACTGACTCTGAGAATGTGGAACAAATGGTAATATTTTTCTTTCAGGGGAAAAAGAGGTTATCATACGCCAGCACTCTGCCCTAATTAGATCTATTAAACAGTACAGTGTCCCTTTTGGGATGTACATATCTAGACATATTAAGCAACTGACAAGGCTGCAGAGGTTCCTAGCCAATAAGATTGCTGGCCTGAAGACTGTGAGCCCAGGAAAGGGTCATAATGCTGCCCCTTTACTATGTGTCTCACAGGCTGTTATGGGGACACATATGCTCTGCATTCTTTGCCATAAGATCACCTGTTCCTCTTGTTCTCTTGCATCTTATCAAATCAAATAACTCAGCTAAGAGTAGGATAAGAGATCTGAATCTTCACCAACAGATAAATAAAACTTGATGGGGGACAAATGTATTAGCCCAAGACTATTTCATCTCTGGAGGAGACTTTCTAACAATGAACCTAAGAAATGTTCCAAGTCGCTGTTACAGAGAATCTTCACCATAGATATCAATATATTTGGTCAGGAAGTGAGGTCAAAGTCCCAAGTCAAAGACTATTTTTAAATACTGCACTAATTTATCAGAAGACACTGCCTTGTTACTTCTACAAAAAACCCATACCATAGCTTTCAACTTATTTGTTCATGAACCAGGGAAAAACCAAAAATAAGAGAGGAACAAAGGCCCCAAATCAGGTAATTTTTTAAAAAATATTACATTAATTCACTTAAAAGTTAATAGAATAAAAGGCTTTGCATCAAGAAACATTTTCTAAACAATAAGTATGAAACTCTTACATATCAGCAAATTAAATAACCCTCTGAGTACCAGAACAAGAGGCCTATAGCCTCACCAACAAATAAATAAAACTTGAAGGGGAACAGTTTTATTATACCATGCCTACATGATCTCTGGAATAGACTTCTTTGCAAATTAAACATTGTAGCACAGTAGCATCTTCAAATCTGTTCTGCATGACTGGATGTGTTCTCATAAATTTGTTATTGGAATGACCAATGTGATATAGGGAAATATTGCCAGCCCAGCTATCTGGAATTTTGTAAATAATTCTATGTCATTTGTGAACATTGATATGATTTATACAGAACTGTATGTTATATACTGAGCTAAGATGTATCCACAATGCACCCTGCTGGAACATAGAAGATTAACCTACAAAGCTTAAGAATAGTTGAGGTTAAGTTATTTTATAGCTGGGCCATAAACAAAAGATGTTTTCTCCAAGTTTCAGTTCAGTAGCAGACACAATGTCTAGAGCTAGAAGATTTTGTATTGTCTTGAAAGAAAAATAATGACTAGGATTCAAATATAAAGGTGTTTTATTGCATTATGACTTCACAGCAGCTGCAAACATCTGAGAGATATGTATTTTTAACACAGAGATGTTCAATTCTGTTAGTTTCTGTTTTAGCCTGGGAACTGAAGTCAGGTGACAAAATGTGATGACATCCAAGCTAACCCAGTAGTAAAATGTGAAATTAATTTAAGAACTCTCTAAGAGAGAGACTGGGCATTTTGTATATTGTCTCTGACCTGGAAATATCCACTCATCATCACTACATCTGCACTTATCTTGCTGTAAGTAAGATTTAGGGCATAGTATCTCTTATTTATTTTTATTTTATTTATTTATTTAACATTTGTTGACCGGGAAAGTCCGACCAGGTTCCACAGAGCCTGTTTTTGGCGGAGGCCCGGGGAGAAATGCTCCAGATATATATATATATATATATATATATATATATATATATATATATATATATATATATAGGTATATAGTAAATATTAGTTTAGATGTTTTCTGTGTTTATTTCAGAATGTCATGCAATGTTGTTTTAAAATATTTCCTGGGATTTGGAACTCTGAAGTTACTGTGTTGATCTTACTGGGTATTGTCTTGCTCTTTTATTATTTATTATTAAATATATTTAAACCTATCTTTGTGGCTAATATTTCTGAGACATATTTAAGCTCTTAGAGTACTTGCGTATGTATTTGGTGACACTGTACAGGCCACTCCTAAATAGCCTTGCAAGGCTTGGTCAGACTGCCATTTGGATAATAGTAACATTACACAGTAGGATTGGACACCATTTATAAGAGCCTTATAGTAGCTGACAAGTAGGGGTTAGTGGCAGTGGAAACTACCTTATAGTCTGGATAGAAGGGGCATAGCAAGTAAACCTGTGCCAGCCTTCCTCAGGTGTGTGTGTGTGTGTGTGTGTGTGTGTGTGTGTGTGTGTGTGTGTGTGTTTGTATATAAATCAAATCTCAAAGTGTGTGCGTGTGTGTGTGTGTGTGTGCATGCACGTGTGTGTGTGTGTGTGTGTGTGTGTGTGTGTGTGTGTGTGTGTGTGTGTGTGTGTGTGAGTGTGTGTGTGTGTGTGTGTCAGATACTTGGGCAGGGGCACGAAGTACTGGTTGGACAGAAAGGGTATTGGAGGTCTTGGCTTGGTCCCTCAGCAGAGATCTTAACTCTATAGTTGTGCCAGTGGGGAGTCTTATTGGGAATCTTGAGACAGAGGGAGAAACCAGAAGCAGTCTGACTGTGGTCTCTGTGTGCTCTTAAGAGAAATTGCACTTTACTGTGTGTGTACTTGTAATTCTCCCAGTGTGTACACCCGCTAGCTGTTGCCAGTGGTGAGGATTTAGGATAACTGATTACTGGGCCAATGCTGGGGCATCACAACCTGCTTTGCCCTTCCAGAGATGGGTTTACAGCTTAAGGGTGGGTGTTGCCAATATGAATGTGGTCTTTTGATTCAACTGCCTTGTAAGTCCTATAAATGTGCAAACTGCTCCAGATCATTGTTACAGGGAATCCTCACCACAGTTGTTAATATATTTGTTCAGAAAGCAGGAACAGTGCTCCAGGATCAAGGACCAATTTTAAATACTGCACTAATTTATCAGCAGACACTGCTTTGTTACTTCTACAGAGAGCTCCTACCATAGCTCTCAACTTCTTTGTTCAAGAATCAGATAGAAGACAAAAGTAATGAAGGAACAAAGAACCAAAATCAGGGAAATTTTTAAATGCTACACTAATTCACTAAAAAGTTAATAGAAGGCTAGACATTGTATCAAGAAGCATTTTTTGAAAAATAAAAAGCATGAACGTCTGACGTCTGTCATTGCTAACTGACTGTAATCCAAAGTGAGTTATGAGAAAATCAACAATTTTATGAGGACAGGTAACAAATATGATGTAAAATGAGGAAAAAATCAGGAATGTTCTGCAAAATTAGCGACTGTTGACAAGTATTCCCCATTCACCAATACTGATTGCTCTAAGTAAATTAAAAAAAATCTACATTCTGTACTAACCTCACAGTCCACAGCCCTGGATCTCCTGCTGGTATCACACTGCCTTATGAATCCTAGGTGTATCCATAAACAGGTCTCCAGTTCTGTATGAACATCCACAGCTAGACGCCAAGTATTTCCTGACTAAATCCACAACCTTCTTCTTTTTAATCCATGGTTTCTCCTAGTCAGGGTTTCTTCAAGCATTCTGTTCTTCCAGCTTTCAGCCCTTCCTTTAAAATAGATTTTCAGATATTCTGTTACCTTTGCTGTTACATGCCTTCACTACCATATTACACTAATTATCTGTGCAACTATCATGTTTTTTACCATAATGTGTAGGCTATACATTGCACATCAAAATAATGTGTGTAACAAATTCATTTGTGAGGTGTAATACTTTTTCAACCTTTGGGGTTAAAATATTTTCCACCCATAAGAAACAAGAAAAACTGGTACATCTTGAGCAATGATGGGGCTGAGACACCTTAAAATTGGAAAAAAGAACCAAGAACTGTAGACAAGCTCGTTTGATACTGCAAGGTACTAGCTGGTGGGGCACGTGTGTGGTGTGTGTGTGTGTGTGTGTGTGTGTGTGTGTGTGTGTGTGTGTGTGTGTGTGTGTGTGTGTGTGTGTGTGTGTGTGTGTGTGTGTGTGTGTGTGCCTGTGTGTGCCTGTGTGTGTGCATGTGTGCATGATTGCCTGATGACCTGAAAGGACAATGGGGCAGTGGTTAAGGTGTATGCCTTTCAGCTATAAGGTGCAGGGTTTGATTCTCACCACTGGCAAGAGCTTGACTGATTGAAGATGTATATTTTTTGGTCTGGAAAACTATGGAAAAGATCATCATGGACCTCATAAATAAAGATATTGGGGACCTACAGACACTGGATCCTACCCAGTTTGGCTTTGTTAAGGGCAGATCCTGCCTCTTAAAATTGGTCGATTTCTTTGAAACAGTCACTAAGGCCACTGACGAGGGGAAGGTGGTCCACACAGCCTACCTGGACCTCGCAAAAGCCTTTGATACAATAACCCACTCGGGCATTATAGATAAGCTCACCAGCTTAAATATAAACCCCTATGTCACTAGATGGGTTGCAAACTGGCTCAAGGACAGAACCCACATGGTTAGAATTGCTGGAGCCATGTCAGACTCCAAACCAGTTGTAAGTGGCGTCCCACAAGGCTCAGTCCTGGGACCTCTCTTGTTCGGTATATATTTCTCGGAGGTACAGGCCAACACGGAAGGACTGTGGCTGACCAAGTTCGCAGATGACTGCAAACTGGGTGCCATAATCGACTCTCCAGCCGACACAAGCATCTTCCAAAAGGGCCTCATAGAAACAGAAAACTGGTGCCAGAGCCATGGCCTCAAGCTAAATGCCAAAAAGTGTATAGTCATCCCCTTTTGCAAAAACAAAGTGCCCACAAATTACCACATGGGTGGTAATCCATTAAGTACCGAAGAAGTAATTAGGGACCTGGAGACCCAAGTTGATAGCAATCTCTCATTTGACAACCACGTGGCCAAAGTGGTTAGAAAAACATTTCATATAGCCCACCTAATCATGAAGGGATTCACATCTAGATCAGGGGAGGTCATCGTGCCTCTTTACTCATCCCTCATCAGGCCCATAATTGAGTACAATGCCCCTTTTGGGATGTACCTTACCAGACACCTGCAGCAACTGGAAAGACCCCAAAAGTACCTCACCAAGAGGATCAAAGGGCTCAAACAGATGCCATATGCTGCCTGGTTAAAGAAACTCCAGCTCTACTCAGTGGCATACCGCCTGCTCAGAGGCAATCTTTGCCTGACGTATAAAGCCATGTCCAACCCGGAATTAATGGACATGCTGTACCTCAGAAAATCCAAATCCCATCGAGCTACGTGCTCGAGAGACTTGAACCTCAGCACTGAAATAAATAGGACATGCTGGAGTGACAGATTCATAAC